>NW_011494775.1:1125181-1125777 GCF_000754665.1 Bison bison bison | reverse complement strand
TTTTCAAATGAGTCAGTTCTTCGCATCAGGTGGCCAAAGTATTGGAGTTTCAGCTTCAGCATCAGTCCTTCCAATGAATATTCACAACTTATTTCCTTTAGGATGGACTGGTTGGATCTCTGTGCTGTCCAAGGGACTCCAAAGAGTTTTCTCCAGCACCATAGTCCAAAAGTATCAATTCTTCGGCGCTCACCTTTCTCTATAGTCCAACTCAAATCCATGCATGACTACTGGGAAAACCATAGCTTTGACTAGACAGACCTTAGTTGGCAAAGTAATGTCTCTTCTTTTTAATATGTTGTCTAGGTTGGTCATAACTTTTCTTCCAAGGAGCAAGCATTTTTTAATTTCATGGCTGCAGTCACCATCTGCAGTGATTTTGGAGCACAAACAAATAAAGTTTCTCACTGTTTCCACTATTTCCCCATCTATTTCCCATGAAGTGATGGGACCAGATGCCATGATCTTATTTTTCTGAATGTTGAGCTTTAAGCCAACTTTTTCACTCTCCTATGCAGATGACACCACCCTTATGGCAGAAAGTGAAGAGGAACTAAAAAGCCTCTTGATGAAAGTGAAAGTGGAGACTGAAAAAG
>NW_011494775.1:1087297-1125049 GCF_000754665.1 Bison bison bison | reverse complement strand
CTGGATGGCATCACTGACTCGACGGATGTGAGTCTCAGTGAACTCCGGGAGTTGGTGATGGACAGGGAGGCCTGGCATGCTGCAATTCATGGGGTTGCAAAGAGTCAGACACAACTGATCGACTGATCTCTGATCTCTCTTTCACTTTCATCAAGAGGCTCTTTAGTTCCTCTTCACTTTCTGCCATAAGGGTGGTGTCATCTGCATATCTGAGGTTATTGATATTTCTCCCGGCCATCATGATTCCACCTTGTGCTTCTTCCCACCCAGCGTTTCTCATGATGTACTCTGCATATAAGTTAAAAAAGCAGGGTGACAGTATACAGCCTTGACATACTCCTTTCCTGATTTGGAACCAGTTTTTTGTTCCATGTCCATTTCTAACTGTTGCTTCCTAACCTGCATACAGGTTTCTCAAGAGGCAGGTCAGGTGGTCTGGTATTCCCATCTCTTGAAGAATCTCCACAGTTTGTTGTGATGCACACAGTCAAAGGCTTTGGCATAGTCAGTAAAGCAGAAGTAGATGTTTTACTGGATTGCTCTTGCTTTTTCAATGATCCAACAGATGTTGGAAATTTGATCTCTTGTTCCTCTGGCTTTTCTAAATCCAGCTTGAATATCTGGAAGTTCATGGTTCATGTACTGTTGAAGCCTGGCTTGGAGAATTTTGAGCATTACTTTACTAGCGTGTGAGATGAATGCAATTGTGCGGTAGTTTGAGCATTCTTTGGCATTGCCTTTCTTTGGGATTGGAATGAAAACTGACCTTTTCCAGTCCTGTGGCCACTGCTGAGTTTGCCATTTTGCTGGCATATTGAGTGCAGCACTTTCACAGCATCATCTTTTAAGATTTGAAAGAGCTCAACTGGAATTCCATCACCTCCACTAGCTTTGCTTGTAGTGATGCTTCCTAAGGCCCACTTGACTTCACATTCCAGGATGTCTGGCTCTAGGTGAGTGATCACACACAACTGTGATTATCTGGATCATGAAGATCTTCTTTGTATAGTTCTTCTGTGTATTCTTGCAACCTCTTCTTTGTATCTTCTGCTTCTGTTATATCCATACCATTTCTGTCCTTTATTGAGCCCATCTTTGCATGAATTGTTCCCTTGGTATCTTTAATTTTCTTGAAGAGATCTCTAGTCTTTCCCATTCTATTGCTTTCCTCTATTTCTTTGCATTGATCACTGAGGAAGGCTTTTTATCTCCTGCTATTCTTTGGAACTCTGCATTCAAATAGGTATATCTTTACTTTTCTCCTTTGCCTTTAGGTTCTCTTCTTTTCACAGCTATTTCTAAGGCCTATTCAGACAACCATTTTGCTTTTTTGCATTTCTTTTTCTTGGGGACGGTCTTGATCCCTGTCTCCTGTACAATGTCACATACCTCTGTCCATAGTTCACAGGCACTCTGTCTATCAGATCTAATCCCTTGAATTTATTTCTCACTTCCACTGTAAAATCATAAGGGATTTGACTTAAGTCATACCTGAATGGTCCAGTGGGGAATGGTCCAGTAGGGAAACTACTTTCTTCAATTTAAGTCTGAATTTTACAATAAGGGGTTCTTGATTATACCAGTCAAGCTCCTGTCTCCTTTGAAATCATAGCACTTATTACTAGCAGCCTGTGGGGTGATTACATGCTGTCTTGTGATGTCAATGGCATTATTAAATGTCTTCTGATATTAGTGTTTTTGATGTCTTGTGGTATTACTAAGATGTTGTTGCTGTTGTTCAGTTGCTAAGTCATGCCCAACTCTTTGCAATACCATGGACTGTAGCACAGCAGGCTCCTCCCTCCTCCACTATCTCCCAGAGTTTACACAAATTCATGCCCAGTGAGTTAGTGATGCTATCTAACCATCTCAACCTCTGCCACCCCCTTCTTTTGCCTTCAATCTTTCCCAGCATCAGGGTCTTTTCCAATGAGATGGCTCTTTCAATCAGGCGGCCAAAGTACTGGAGCTTCAGCAACAGTCCTTCCAGTGAATATTCAAGGTTAATTTCCCTTAGGATTGACTGGTTTGATTATCTTGAGTCCAAGACAAAAGTCTTCCCCAGCACCACAATTCAAAAACATCAATTTTTCAGCTCTCAGCCTTCTTTATGGTCTACCTCCCACATTCATACATGACTATGGATAGAAAAACCATAGCTTTGATTATATGGACCTTTGTCAGCAAAATGATGTCTCTGCTTTTTAATACACTGTCTAGGTTTGTCATAGCTTTCCTTCCAAGGAGCAAGCATCTTTTAATTTCATGGCTGCAGTCATAGTCCACAGTGATTCTAGAGCCTGAGAAAATAAAATCTGTCACAGCTTCCACTTTTCTCCTATTTGCCATGAAGTGATGGGACTGGATGTCATGATCTTAGTTTTTTGAATTCTGAGTTTCAAGCCAGCTTTTTCACTCTCCTCTTTTACCCTCATCAAGAGGCTCTTTACTTCCTCTTCTGCCTTTAGCATAGTATCATCTACATATCTGAGGTTGATGACATTTCTCCTGGCAAGCTTGATTCCAGCTTGTGATTCATCCAGCCTGAGATTTTATATGATGTACTCTGCATGTAAGTTAAATAAATTACTAAGACAGCACCTATATTACCGTGTATCTTTTGCAGTATTGAGCTTTTCATATACTTTTATTGTGCCAGCTAACTCTAAACTCTTTTGTATTGCTCCTGGGGTCTTGGCTAATTCAAAAGTTTGAGTGTTTGTGAAGCTTTCATTCATTAGAAAAATGATCCAAATCAAATAAATACAGTTAACACTACTTGATTGTACCCTATTTAGAGACTCTTTTTGTGCCCAGTTTTGGACATAAAGGTAATCTGTGTGTGTCTGCAATCCCTTCAGCCCTTATACACTCATAGAATCATAACTATCTTCTGAACAACCAAAGAAAAATTCTATCTGTTCCTTGAAAATTAAAAAACAACTAACTCAGTTAAAAAGTAGTTCCAGTTTGCAGATTTATTTTAAGTTTACAAATTTATAATATAAATAAATAGAAAGGAATTTATTATATATAAATAGAGAGGAATAGACATAATATATATGTAAATTTTAAATAATAATAAAATGCATACTCTGAAGCCATTATCCACCATAGGAAATAAAACATGAAAGAGCAAATCTTTTATATCATCAAAAGTTTTAAGTAAATTAACTCTAAAATGATTATAAAACCTTAAGATGATAAAGGGGGTTTTAAGACTAAAAAAAGACACCAACTATTACAGTATTAATATAATACTAATATTAATTAATATTAATATACAGTGAGATCAGAAGGAGATTACGGGCTTCACTGGTGGCTCAGTGGTAAAGAATCTGACTGCCAATGCAGGAGACATGGGTTCAATCCCTGGTCTTGGAAGATCCTGCATGTCAGAGAGAAACTAAGCCTGTGTGCCTCAACTATTGAGCCTGTGTTCTAGAGCCTGGGAGCCAGAATGACTAAGCCACAACTTTTGAAGCCCACGCACTCTAGAGCCCAACAAGAGAAGCCACCACAATGATAAGCCCACACACCTCAATCAGAGAGTAGCCCCTGCTCTCTGCAACTAGAGAAAAGCCAGTGCAGCAACAAAGACTCAGCATGGCCAAAAATAAATAAATAAATGATGATTTTTAAAAGGAGATTAGATAAATCTAGTCCTAATGATGGTATCAAATACTTCTGCAAAAGATTTTTTAAGTCTATTTTATGTCCCTTAAAGAATTGTAGTGTAAAGTGACTATATAGCCTGGATTTTTGGAAAAATTACAATTTCACCCCATTTCCATAAACCAATGGCTTTTTGGAAATTACAATATTTTGTTATTCAAGCTACTCTACATCTTCCAATGTACCTCTTCTATCAAGAAATAAAGATTCTTGTTGGGGTCATGCGATCTATGCTGGTGTGGGTAAATAATCAGCATTCAGTTCAATTCAGTTCAGTCGCTCAGTTGTGTGCGACTCTTTGTGACCCCATGAATCACAGCACGCCAGGCCTCCCTGTCCATCAACAACTCCCGGAGTTCATTCAAACTCATGTCCATAAAGTCAGTGATGCCATCCAGCCATCTCATCCTCTGTCGTCCCCTTCTCCTCCTGCCCCCAATCCCTCCCAGCATCAGAGTCTTTTCCAATGAGTCAACACTTCGCATGAGGTGGCCAAAGTACAGGAGTTTCAGCTTTAGCATCTCTGGAGTTATTTCTCCACTGATCTCCAGTAGCATATTGGGCACCTACTGACCTGGGGAGTCCCTCTTTCAGTATCCTATCATTTTGCCTTTTCATACTGTTCATGGGGTTCTCAAGGCAAGAATACTGAAGTGGTTTGCCATTCCCTTCTCCAGTGGACCACATTCTGTCAGCATAGATAAAATGAAAAAAACAAAAGCATCAGCTTACAGATTTAGAGGATTCTGACTCTAGTTGCTATTGAATTACTGGCTTTCATGAAGTGAGCATTAGACTTTCAGGTAGCTAATGCAGAGGGAAATATAACCAATATTAAGATCCACAGTATCTATGAGGAAAAACTAAACCAGTTGCACAGGAGAAGCCCAATTATTCCTGATTCTAAGAACTGAGATGTATTTCTCTACTACGTCTTCACAGAGATAATACGATCATTTACATCCCTTCCTTATAGTAAACACAGCAATGTGTTTCAAAGGGTTTTGTTTTCAATTGAGTTACAAGTGATGTAGAATATTATATAAGTTACATGGCAACCCACTCCAGTATTCTTGCCTGGAGAATCCCATGGCCAGAGGAGCCTAGAAGGCTACAGTCTATGGGGTCACAAGAGCTGGATACAACTTAGCGACTAAACTACTACAGGTGTACAATATAGTGACTCACAATTTTTAAAGCTTATACTCCATTAATAGTTATTGTAAACATTGACTACAGTCTTTGTATTGTACTATATAGCCTTATAGTTTATTTTATACATAATAGCTTGTATCTCTTAATTCCCTATTATTATATTGCCCCTTCCCCCTTCCCTCTCCTCACTGGCAATCACTAGTTTGGTCTCTATATTTGTGAGTCTGCCTCCTTTTTGTTATATTCACTGCTGCTGCTGCTGCTAAGTCGCATCAGTCGTGTCCGACTCTGTGCGACCCCATAGACGGCAGCCCACCAGGCTCCCCCGTCCCTGGGATTCTCCAGGCAAGAACACTGGAGTGGGTTGCCATTTCCTTCTCCAATGCATGAAAGTGAAAAGTGAAAGTGAAGTCGCTCAGTCGTGTCTGACTCTTAGCAACCCCATGGACTGCAGCCTACCAGGCTCCTCCGTCCTTGGGATTCTCCAGGCAAGAGTACTGGAGTGGGGTGCCATCGCCTTCTAGTTTTCTGTAATAAATTCCACATATAAGTGACACCATACAGTATTTGTCTTTCTCTGTCTGAACTTTATTCGCTTAGCACAATACCCTCCAAGTCCATCCGAGTTGTTGCAAATGGCAAAATTTCATTCCTTTTTTGGCTGAGTCTTCCAGGAAATGGCAACCCACTCCAGTATTCTTGCCTGGAAAATCCCATGGATGGAGGAGCCTGGTAGGCTACAGTCAGTCCGTGGGGTCGCAAAGAGTCGGACACGACTGAGCAACTTCACTTTCACGTTCAATTTCATTCCATGTATATATATCATTATCCATTCATCCATTGATGGACACTTTGATTGCTTACATATCTTGGCAACTGTTGTTTTTGTTTTTTCCAAATACCTACCCAGCAGTGGATATTCCTAAGTCATATGGTAGTTCTGTTTTTAGTTTTTTGAGGAATCTCCATACTATTTTCCATAGTACCAACAAGTACCATAGTACCAACTTTCCTACCAACAAGGTATAAAGATTCCCTTTTCTCCACATCCTTGCCAACATTTGTTATTTGGGTTCTTTTGATGATAGCCATCCTGACAGGTATGAAATGATACCTCATTGTGGTTTTGATTTGCATTGCCTGGTGATTAGCAACATTGAGCATCTTTTCATGTGCCTGTGTTTCCTCTTTGGAAAAATATCTATTCAGGTCTTCTGCTAATTTTTTAATCGAGTTGTTTTATTGATGAGCTGTATGAGCTTCTTATATATTTTGAATATTAACCCCTCATCAGTCATATCATTTGCAAACATTTTCTCCCATTTAGTAGGTTGTCTTTTTGTTTCATCAACCATTTTCTTTGCTGTGTGAAAGCTTTTAAGTATAATTAGGTTCAATGGATTTTTTATCATAACAAATATGCTGAGGACTTCAAACCAAAATGCAAATTCAGAGATACAAATATATGCCCTCTGAAATGACATTTTTGGGAAATAAGTCAGCAGTTCTTCTGGGTACAGGCATCATAACTTCATAAAGGCAAACATCTGGAATTTTTACACTGCAGATATTAAAATAGTTCCATCCTTAGTCAAGAATTCAGATGTTTTGGATAGATCTGCTATTTGTAATTAATTTGCTGGTCCTAGTATGAATATAATATACTTGAACTACATTTCATTAAATTCCCAGCAGATTTAGATAGAATTTCTTTTTTCCCTTTCTTATAGGTAAGTACCCAGAGAAGTGAGAAAACGTTTTTTCTCTGGGATTATGCTTGGCATATGTGACAGAAATGTCAGAGTAAGTACAAAATGTGAATGTGCATTTGTCATGTATGACTATAGGGGGAATTCTACTTTTAAAAAAATATACCAATCTATTTATCAACTTTCCAAAGTGCAATCTGATTATTTGCTTTGGAAGTTTTTTCTTCTGCAATGTAAGTGTTCAGTAAGAGCCCACTGATTATGGGCTGGAGGAAAAGACAAAGGAAATCTAAACCAAAACGACTAGGAGCCATAATCTACTAATACTTGCTCAAAGAGAAAACACTTGAATTATTATGCAAACCAAAAGAAAAATAAGAATTCAAGGTAAAAATGTCATAAATTTAGTATATACTCATGTATTCAGTGAGGCAATTGTATCAAAGCCAGCTCTAATCTTTCTTTAACTGGATTGTGTTCGGTTTTGTTTCCCCTACAGAATAAAGAAGAAAACCACTAGAGTGTCTCTGACCATCAGTCCCCCCGTTAATGAAGCCTCTAACACCAGATCAAGTTATTCTACCTTAGTTCAACCACTGTGTATTGAGCCCCAGAGGGTAGGTTCAACTTTAAAAGCTTTCTGAGGGCTTTCAGTAATGGAGACACAGTCCCAGAGAGGAAGGAATCAATGCAATTTCTTGAAAAGTATACACAGGGAAAGCTTCCAGCTGCATGACCTCAGAAGGAACAAGAAAGAAATCTATGGGTCTCAGAAATAACTCCATGGTAGTTCTGTGGGTTGGCCATTTGTCTGTGTGCCAGACCATAAGGGACAGTTGGTTTCTAGGAGCTCAGTCTCATAATAGAATATTCCAACTATCCAAGGAATGAATTCCCTTGTAATTAAAAAAGGAGAGGGGGTTGTTTTTCAAAAACCTAAAAGATACAAGAACAACTGTAAGGAGGAAGGAAAAAATCTAGTGAGTAAAATTTAGAAGTTATTTAAACCTTTAATGTACAGTCTCTAAATAATCACCAATACTCATTTCTCAAATGTAATCACCTAGTGTTGTATTTTACCATCTCAACTAATGGAATGCTGGAGGAGAGAGGAAAAATGGGTGGCATTGGAGCAGATATCCAAACTGACATTTAATTTAGGAATATCACCCCTTTCATAAAGTAAATTTATAGTGTGGGTGGTAACAGCTAGCCCATGGCCACCATTCAACTAAGGTTTCAGAGCCTTGACAACATGGATGACAGTGTCTCTTCTGTTTCTTAACCAGATGCAGAGTCCCTGCAGCAGCCTGTTGGGATCCACTTGTGCTGTAGCCCCTGTGTTTACCAAGGTAATCTATGCACAGTGCATAATGGAGTTTAGATTTTATAGACAAATTGTAGGGTTTGTCAAAGGTATAAGAAGAAGAAAAGAGAAAACTAGAAAGGACCTCAGGGATTACAATTCTTTATATATGAGAAAACTGAGTCCCAGAAAACATGAAATTATTGTTCAGTGTCACAGGGCAATTCATGGTTCATCCTATGCTCTTTAGACTTTTGCTCTATGTCAATCCTCCAGCTCTGGAAGGCAGTTCTTAGATGGTTCTCTCCAAGCAGACAATGCTCTGCCTGACCTCAAGGTTCAATTCATCACATTCTCTTAACTGGCCACAAGATGCCCTTCTGAAGAAGTCAACAAGCAAAACCATATCTATTTCTGGCTTGGGTCACAGTCAGAGATCAGGATTTAGATGCCTCCTCTATCATTCACTGGAAACAGCAGGATTCAATCAGCTAAGTCAAACCAAGCTAAGGTTGCTATCTTCTGCAGGCCGTCTCCCAGTTTTCAAACCTAACAGAACTGGAACTATTGCCACTGCTGGCCTAAGGTATGAGAAGTACAGCTGGAACTTACCCAGATACAGGATGGGAGACATAGGAAACAATGTCATTATGAATAAGGAGCAGTGCTATCAATTCTGGAAGCCCACTTTCAGCAGATGCTATTAGGCACAAGTCTTCTCTCCTGCTGCATTCCTTCTTATAATATGCAGCCCTGGACATCAGGCTCAAGGGCTGGGCTGGTGATCATTATGTCTTACCTAGGTCTCACCAGGCAGAAGGACCTCAGGTCCTCTCTCTTTGGTCTGAGGGCCAAGTTATAACCTGAAATGTGATTCCAGATTCCAGAGGACCCTGGAGCTGAGAACAGGAGAGGAGGGAGATTAGGACTTAAGGAGTAAACTTACCACAAATGCCACTTGTTCATGTATGAATTGTGAGACTGTACTAGCTGTTGTTAATAAATACTTTTTATATATCAATATAATTCTTCATTCTTTAAAGAAAGTTTTCAGATTATGTCTCTGAAATGAGCCTCAAAACCTCAAGTATGCTGAGCATTTTGCTACCCCTATTTCACAGAAAAAGAACAGGAGTTCCACAAAGGTTAAAGTCTTCCAAGTTCCTATGATGAGCTTCAACCCTCTAGTGGAAAAGTTGTGATTTTGGCCCAATTCCTCTAAGTCATGATTCAGAATCATTAACAAATTACAGTACTTCCCATGCTGCTCAACCAGTAATAAAGATTAAATCTGTACCTTCATAGGTACTAAATAAAAAAATAACACAAAAAAGTGAAGACCTCTCAACTAATCGGTTTTCTATTTTGAAAAGCGGTTCTTGGGGGAAAAGAATAAAAGCTTTCTCATTAAACACAACTCCATGAAATTGAGATAAAGACTTACAGCTGACTATAAAGCACAAAAGATACCCAGCAAGCTCCTTATTTTGATTAAGGTATAATCAGTTGTCAATAATCATGATGAAAATCATGCACACTTACTGCAACTGACACCCCAAATCACAGTATATGGTGAAACAATTTCTTCCATTCTGTGAATTCTGTGTTTGTTCTTCAGCATCTTCAAGATATCTCTACAACCAGAGGTCAGTTTGTCGTGTTTGAATGCCGAGTCCAGGCCACAGCCGCAGTTCAAGTTCATTGGTACAGAGAGAAAGAGCAGATAGCCGACTCAGATGACTTCCGAATTCTGAGAAAAAGTACAGTGATAAGCTTTATAATTTACTTTTTATTCCAATTTACCTTGAAATCTAATTCATGTTTTAACGTTTAATAACTGATTTGTTACAGGTTCAGAGATTGCTACTGCTAAACAATTACTTAAATACAAATAATTCCTCAACATAAACAACCAAAAAAGAAAAGACAGCTGCTTTGTTCTGATGAAATAATAGTTTTAATAGCTGTAAAAAAGACTAGTCTGTTTTCACAGATTAATCTTAATTATTTTCCCAATGAGTTCTTGGCATACAAACAAGAAAATAAATGTGAGAATAAACATACTTTTTAAAGAGTAACACAAATGAAAACTGATGCATAGCTTTCTAAAACTTTACAGTTTAAGTTTCCTGTGCATACATGCTAAGTCACTCCAGTCATGTCCAACATGCTAAACACTGAGTTTATAAACAATTTCTAATTTAATCCTCACATCAGTATTTTGAGGTATGTGTTATCATCTCCATTTTATAAGCAAGAAAACTGAAATTAGAAATGCTAAACACCTTGCCAAAGGTCACAAGGCTAGTAAGTGCTATAGTCAAGTTTCAAGCCAAAGATATTTCTTACACTAAGTGAAGAAAATATACTCTCTTAAATATTAATTCAAAACAACTGAACATTTGCACATCACATTTAGGAAGAAACACCTCTGTTATGCCACATGGTATTTCTTTTAAAAGTCACATTTATTGCATTTTGTGAAAGTAATAAAATTTATTACAATAAATATAAAAAATATATAAAATCTAGAAGAAACGTAAAGTTACATTCTTACCACCCAGAGAAAACTACTATTAATCTTTTGTGTATTTTTCTGCAGTAATACTACAGTATTTCTGTAATATTCAACTTTAATTAGAGAGAGTAAAAGAAAAGGATTTTCTTGGGAGAAAAAGGCCACCTCAGGATTAATGTTTCAGCAACAGTTTACATTCAGAGAAGAGATACAGCTGTTCCTATCTCACATTAAAGATGAATAATTAAGGCCCAGAGAAGTAATTTTCACAAAGTCACAGAGCAAGCTAGTTGTAGAACAGGACTGAAATACGGTTTTTCCAGCTCTAGCATCCTGCCAAGTATTCATTCCATACCTTTTCTGAGTTTCTACACAATTTACGGTCTGTGATGCAAGATTTCAGTCAATGTTGTACTTGTTTCAAGTTATTTCTTGCATACACATGGCACCTTCTCTCAACTAAACTGCCATCATTTAAATTTTCTATTCTCTTGTTTTTTCTTTCAGAAACTTGTTTATCATCTATTCCTGGTAAGCACAATTTTTCAACATCTTGATAATAAATAATTAAACCAAATAAGCATCAGAAGACTTTGTCTCCTAAACTACTTTTGCCTTCAGAAACAGTTTTGAGGCTACCTTATGCCAACTCTTCTACAATGGAAGAAGCAAGAATACTGGGATTTATCAGTATATTTGCTCATTTATTCATTCATTCAACATTTACTAGATACAGGCAATGGCCAGGTTCCATTCGTGGCACTGAGGAATCCCTGACCTCACAGGGCATGAATTCTTCCTCTAATTCCATTTGATGTCCTCTTATTCCATGTGTCTCGTGAGCAACACACAGAGGCAGAAAGAAGGTGTCCTGACATCAAACATCTAAATTGTTGGCTGTCCAAGAAGTACATGCGATGGCCACCACACAGTGGCCATCACTATCCTACCATCAAGCCTAGTTACCACGGCAATAACAACATTTAGGTCAGTTCAGAAAATCATCCTTATAGGACCTTTATGCTAAGCACTAAAGTTACAGAAATCTAGAATTCAAGAGGTAAAGTGTAATCCCTGCTTTTAAGAAGCTGATAGTCTAGTAGAGAAAACAGATGTGTCTAAGAAGTAGGTGTTAGGGACCACGCTGGGGTTACTTCAGGTTGCATTGTTAGGATTTATCTTCATGAGCCCACTCAAAGATAAAAATCTAATCAGAGGGATTATTTTTTTAATCTCAGGAATACACTACTTATTCCCAATACCTACTCTCCCTGATATCCTCCCACACTGTTTGTTAATTTGGGGCACCTAAATACTCGGCTCAAGTTGAATCTCTCCCCTTTCCAGAGGAAGTGTGCACCTTAATTATCACAGAAGCATTTCCTGAAGATTCTGGAGACTTCAAGTGCATTGCAGAAAATGAGGCTGGGACTGCAGTCTCCACAGCAAGACTCTTTGTTTCTCCAGGTAATTACTCCCCAGGATCACCCTGCTCAAATTCAGCCCTGAGCCAAGAGGAAGACTCTCTCTGTTTCTATCTGAACTTTGGTGACTAATTCTATTTTTCAGAAGGAAAAGTGGAGAAATCAGAGGGTTCTCAAAAGTCACCCACAAGAAAATTTCCTCCAAAACTGGTCTCCTCTCCCTGGAGCAGTGACAGCCACACAAAGGATAAAAATCCAGACAATACTCCAATAAACCTTATGCAAACTATTCCTGAAACAGCCAGTCACAATGAACATGAGATCCAGGTTCCAAAGGAGGAGTTCTGCACCATCAATGAAAATTCTTCTGAGCTACAACCACAATGGTAAGGGCAGACAGACCTAACATTCACACATCCAACAAACGTTTTTGGCTCTATATAAAGAACAGTGAACATGACAAAGCTCCTGCCCTCGGCAAGCTTGCATGGATGAATCACTTTACCTCTGCCATCTCCCCACCATGCATTTCACCAAGGCTGAAACAGTAAGTCATGTAAGTTTTAGAAATACTAAGAAATAATAAGTCTTAGATACATATTTAAGGGTTTGCTACAGAGACTTGTTGGGGAAAAAACAACAACAACACTGAAATGGCAAAAGTTTCTGAAGAATGGAGTCTTTTCCCAAATTAGAATTCAATGTCCTATCTCAATACAAACAGGTAAAACATTTTGTGATACAGATTTCTACATGGTTAGTCTTAGAATTGGAGAAGGCAATGGCAAGCCACTCCAGTACTCTTGCCTAGAAAATCCCATGGACGGAGGAGCCTGGTTAGGCTCAAGTCGAGTCACTACGAATCGGACACGACTGAGTGACTTCACTTTCACTTTTCACTTTCATGCACTGGAGAAGGAAATGGCAACCCACTCCAGTGTTCTTGCCTGGAGAATCCCAGGGACGGGGAAGCCTGGTGGGCTGCCATCTATGGGGTCACACAGAGTCGACTGAAGCAACTTAGCAGCAGCAGCAGCAGCAGTCTTAGAATACAGACACAATTGTCCTTGCATATAAAGGACAAAAGTATAAATAGAAAGATATATCAGTACGTGAACTTTCCAAGCAGCCTGTACGTTTAAAACAGCGGATGCATGTTGATGTATGGCAAAACCAATACAATAGTGTAAAGTAAAAAAATAAATAAATAAAAAATAAAATAATAAACAATAAAAAGTTAAAAAAGTTAAAAATAAAACAACACAATCCATCACCATCCCCAGCCCCCAAACACAAACACCAAACCAAAATACTTATTTTTTAAAAACCTAAAAATTGATACTTAAAAGTCATTGGAAACTAACAGACCTGAAACAATGTGTGAAACACATAGTAAGAATTCAATAAATAGGAACTATTACTTCACTGCATTGTCTTTATATCAAGGTCAGTGTTATCTCCAGCAACAGCCTACAACTGTGAATTCTCAGTTGGTCTCCTGGAATCCCCTTAGCTTAATGGGATCACTAGTCGTCTGGGCAGTAGCTACCCCTATAAATAGATTCCTCACGGTATCAAGGAAGAATAGGTGTGTGGAAAAATAAATAAGACCGCAATTTATTCAACAAACATTTGTTAAGCACACTGTATGTGTTTGTCAGTTTCTGTGCCTTGGTAAAATGGACAATACTCACATCCACAGTTTTTCTCCATAAGTACCTGTGTTTATCAGTGAGCCTTTAGGACTTAAAAAGGCCTTGAATTTACTATTAGTATCTTTCATTTAAGACTACTATCTTTTTCATTAATAAAATCATTTGTGGGGAAAATTATCAGGTAAAAGTTCCATGAATGTTAGCAGGTTTTTACTGAATGTCTACCAAGCGCTATACTCTCCTAGACAAGATAAATAAGTAATAAAGAGTTCCTTCTTCAGAAAAAAACCTAGTTGAAGAGATACATTATACCACAAAATAGTCCACTGTAGGATTTCTTGTTTCATTTGAGTCTCTGCAACACTGATTTAGTAAAATAGATACTATCATTGTTTTTCACTTAATTATTAAAGTTCAGAGATATGCAGTAGAGTGAGTACTTACACTCAGGTCTCCAAAATCGATAATAAAAAGGTTAATATGTCTAGAAAGCTGCAGAGCATTAACCAAATTAATACTATCATTTGTACTGTCTGACTCCAAATCCAGTGGAGTATCCATCATTATTTCTTGAGAAGAATAAGACTGAGTCCACTGCTCCAAGGCGATTCCCTTTTGCTATATGTCTATGCAGAACTTCAAAAATCACAGTGATTAATGCGTAACCTGAAAATCAATAAAACATTCTTCATTCTTTTGTCCTTTCATCTTCAATATGACATTTTCCTTCTCAGTTGATACAGCTGAGAAGGATAGAAATTAGCCTCATCACACACATCTGACCTCTGAAAAAGGTCAGAAGTTTAAAGTACCATTTTTACAATCACATATATACTTCGCATTTTAAAAAACAAGAGATTAATGAGTGACAGTTAAACAGCTACCCACTGGTGATGAGACAAGAAGGAATTTCCTGGACATGTAGCAGGAAATATTTCAGTAGGAAACACCTGCAACAGTAGGAAGTTACATACATATTGTGAGGTATTAGAATGATTTACTAGAGGCACTTACTGATAATTTAGAGACAGAAATGGGAAAGTTGTCTTTAGTGGGTAAGCTGGAATATGGTTCACCCACCAGACATCTTAATTCTTTCAGTTTTAGGATGATTTTTCTCAAATAAGCATCAAATCATTCAAACAGCCATATTTGTGAGAAAACATAAAACACCATTTAAAAAAGCACACCAAATATCAAAAGGCAGAAAAACAGATTCATGGTAAATTACTGAATATAGACCCTTAACTTTTGAGAATGGTGTTATAAAACACCTTATCTACCTTTCCAAAACCATCTCTTGATCCCCTAATTGTAGCAAGAACCTTAGTCTCAATGCACCATGGAGCTACCACACTGTAATGAGAGTTTCTGTTACAAAGGTCAAGGGAAAAGAAGAGGAAAAGTGTAAATGATAAAGAATAAATAAAAACTAAAATTCTTCCTCAACTATGGAACATTTGGAATCTGCCCTTGGGAAAACTGGGGATTTAAGTTTGTCCTGGGCATCTACCACACTCGGCTGGTAGGGCTTATCTCAATCAAACTCTGTTCTTGGAAAGAATCAAGTATCAGTCACATATATCACATTTAAAGTGCCTAGAATAGGGTCTTGCTCAAACTAAAGGCTATATGTGTCTATTATTCTTGTTATTGTCACTTGCACTTACATTTTAAGTCTAATTTGGATTGAAGGCTTTGCCCATATTAATGTAAACTGAAATATCAGTGAGCAGAAGTGGAGAAATATTTTGGGTGACTCCTTATAAAATGACTTACAATAAGACTCCTTACAATAAGTAAACAAATGCCTATTCATCAAGTCAAGCATGCTTTTTCTACTAAGGTGGCAGTCATCAAACTTTCTCTGAACACCAAAGAAGTTACACCTACATGGTCAGCTGTGAAGAATTTTAAGTGGCTCATTTGTGCTCAATTATCTATTTGTTGGACCCTGATGTACACAGCAATTACACCAAGGCTGGAGTATCCATGAGGGTTGTTGTTCAGTCACTCAGTCGTGTCCGACACTTTGTGGCCACATGGACTGCAGCACGCCAGGCTTCCCTGTCCATCACCATCTCCCAGAGCTTGCTCAAACTCATGTCCATTGAATCAATGACACCAACCAACCATTTCATCCTCTCTTGTCCCCTTCTCCTGCCCTCAATCTTTCCCAGAATCAGGGCCTGTTCTAAGACTATGAGAGAGGGGAATAAATAATTATGTTTTAAACAACAGAACCACACCAAGCTAAAGCCACTAAATATGGATAATTCCAATTGATTAGCCTGATCCTCATGTCACCTACCCCTCTCTACCACCTCTTGTTGATCTGAAGCTTTCTTCCTAATTATATACTTCTCTGCACACACACACACACACACACACATGGAAACATAAAAGGCTAAGATGGTCTCCTTGGTGAAAAGAGAAAGGAAATTGTGTAACTATAAGGAGTAAGGGAGATAGAGAGAGCTACAGGACAGAGCCCTAATTGTAAACACTGCTTGATGGGTAGTTTCTTAAGTGTTTCAACTCTTTTAGAATAAAAGTATAAAGGTATAAGGTCATTAAAAGTATAAGGTCAAGGATCTGTATGCCATACAGATTCAGAGAACTTGCTATACAGACCAAATCATGTTTTTCCACTTCCCCACCTTCCCAGTGACATAACACCATCATTCTGCTCTCTTGCCTTTGCCTAGACACACTCCTTCTCTTGAAGCAAACTGCTTGAATCCCACTCTACCCCTCCTTCCATTTGGCAAGAGAGGAAAAAAAGAGGTCTTCATGTGAATAGCTATCTAACAGAAATCAATTTGAAGCCCACCCGTCAGTGGTCTTATTTCTGGAGAAGTCTTAGTAGTCAGAATGTCAGTCTTAGAATACTATTTCCCTTTCAGTCCTTTTTTCAAAAAGGAAGATCAAAGCCCCCATCACAAAAAGAGAAAATGAGTTTTCTCTACACCTTTTCCCATTTCTCAGTTCTTTGCTGTCCCCCCTACATGTGCTTGCTAAAGCTCCTAGTCAAAGTTCACATCTAAAATAAAGAGGCTTGCAAGAGAAGCTCATGTAATCCCACTCCTTAAATATCACTAAGACATCTGAGATATTGTTTAGATCATGGACTCTTACTTTGACATGCCAGCATAGGTAGATGGACAGGCAAGCACATCAGATGTCACTGCTTGGCAGCTGATAAAAGTCAGTGGTGCTATAATACTAAGCACAGAGCCACTAGATTAGTCTGCGAGGGAAAGGGATGCCTCTTCCTTCCCTTTAGTAGTAGGTTTAACCCAGCTGGCACTCTCTGGAACTCGGGTAAGTCCCTTCTTTATTCCTGCTTCAGTTTTGGGTTTTGTTTTTGTTTTTTGTCCAAATCAGAACAGTATGTAAAAGGTGATCTTCAGATAAAACGTTCAAAAGCCACAAGATCATAATGGCATTACACAAAGATTTGAAAAGAATGAGACCTGTTCATTCCACTGAAACTATAAGGCATTAAAAAAGGTAGAAGGAAAGATAGTTGTGTGTCATTATTTTTCAATCATCAGTTTTCTTTGAAAAAGGACACCTGGCCTAACTGTAACTGTGCAATGTCCTATATTTCAAAATACCCTCAGTTTTCTGTTTAAGTTTGTGGTATATTAGAGATAGGGGGGAGAGTTAAGATTTTTCTAAACAGGAGAGTTAATAGAACTTTATTCATAAAATCTCTGAAATTTATTTAACATTATTTGGAATACAATGATACTGTCAATAAAACAGAAGGATTATAGAACTGATTGTTGAACAGTAACTACAAACACGAAGAAAAACCTTCCAGAGTTATCTGCATGAACATATGTACAAAATTTTCTTCAGACATGAAAATGAAACATTTGAAAGAACATATTTTTAATTGAATTTTTTAAAAAATAACAGTAATTGTTAACTATGTAAGCTGATATCAAAATGTACAACACAGTTGACATTCTAAAAATACACATAAAGAAAAACAGGGAACTTTCTGGAAAATATCTACTGGCTATTTGTTTAACAGTTTATTCCTTGCTATTTGAAATTAATCTGAATGATCTGTCAGCCCAAAAAGGAATTTAAAATCAAACACTGGATTCAATTCTGCAATGGAGTAAACCCAGAGTATAAAACTACTTGCCTTGAAATAATCTCTTTTTTTAAGAATATCTAATTAAAGCCTCCTTTTGGATGTTTTTCTCCAGTAATTTCAAGGCTTAATATAGTTAATTACTAAAGTGCACCCTAGTTGAATGTGCTTGTGTTCATAAACTCAAAATTAAGAAATGTATGACTTTTGAAGTGCCTTTTTCAATAGAATCTTTCTCTTGGCTGTTTAGTTGCATTTTTGTTCTTTCCTAAAACTGTGTAACTCTAAACTATACATACAACCTGAGAATCAAGTTGATGGGTTTAGAAATTTTTCATTAAAAATGATACTTTATTCAAGAGAGGACATTAAATAATCATAAGACTAGGATTCAATGATGACAATTTGGTTAATTTTACTAGCTACAAGTTTGATTTATCATTACCTCAATGTTGGTTTATACTATATGAAGCAAACTAAACATATTCTGAATTAAATTAGTTGACATTTTGAATAAAGACAGAATCAATGTTAAAACAATTTATGGGGCTAGTCTTTTTGTGTAAAGTATATATATAGTCCTTCCCAGATTTACCATACTAATGGAAAAAATCAGGTGAAAATATTTCTTTGAGGCTGATTTTAGTGGCAAATGATCCATCAGAGGAAAAATGGGGACCTACTGTCAAAAGTCAGGAATGCCAATGCAGTGTTGAGTATGAGAAATGGCAATCATCTTTTCTTGGAAAAGTATAGGCTAGCTTCAAACCTGCCTTACTTCCTTCTGTACATACTGTTTGCCATTTCAAAAGAAAAAATAATACAGGAATGAAAGCAATTTCAAAATTTAGTCTAAAATACATACTAAACACAAAAATAATTTAAAGTGAAACCAAATAATTAAGAGAACAGCAAAACCAATAACCAATAAAATCAAAAAATAACAAAAACTACAAAGGGTTCTGGAATACAGTAATTTATATACATACAGAGAGATACTTGAATGCAGTCACTCCTTAATTATCTTCTAGTTTGGTACTATGGTCAATTGGGAATCAAAGGGAGAAAAAGAGGCAGTGAATTAGAAGGTAAAACGAAATCCACTCATGGTTGACAACAGTGAAGTACGGGCGTTTGCTGTACTTTGTGAAATTGTAAAAGGATGAAGGAGCAAATACGGACAGTAATGTTCTTTAGAAAAGAAGCACACTGCTCACCTTGATTCACCATGTCATTCATCACAGATCACCAAGGCATGAATTAACGATGCATCAGAAGAGTTGTTCATTGGTATTGATGAGCAATGGGAAGAATTCAAACTGAATAGAAGCTAATATATTTAACTGCTAATAATTTTAAATCAGTAACTCTCTGTGGCTAATGAAACTGCAGGCTTTTGTCAAAAGCTAAACACGAAATAAAATGAACACACTGAACAACATCACAAATTTTCTTTTCATAAACAAACACTTGGCGAACTCAAAATCAAAACTTTTCCTACATCTTGAAGCCCCCAGGTGTGCTTGAAGAATCACCCAGAGGCAAACAAACACTAATGAATTATTTTTTCTTATTCTCAAGTGGAAGTCATTTGTGCAAAGACAACACATAAAGGAATGGAAGTACATAAGTTTAAGAAAAAAAAATAAAGCACATAAACTCCTAAAGATCTTACACAGTACCATTTTTATGCAAATACTGTAACTGAATCACTTTCTTCTTTTGAAGGAACAATATTCTTCAAGAGAAGGCCACTCCATCAAAGCCAGGAGCGCTGTATCCCCAGGATCTCAACAAGGAGGCACAGACCAAGGTCGCTTCTGATTCACTGCAACCTTCTGTAATTCCAGGCTTGCAGACCCAGATTCAGGACCCCACCCCTTCAGGAGCAAGTCATTACAATAAGTTGCCTTCAACTTCCATAAACCAGCTAAACATGTTTAACTACGAACGTCCAAAACACTTCATCCAATCCCAAAATCCATGTGGCTCCAGACTTCAGCCTCCCGGACCGGAAATCTCCAGCTACTCTAGCCAGACCAAACAGTCCTCCATTACCATCCAACCCCGCCAGTGCACAGAGCAAAGATATTCTGCCTCCTCAACAGTGAGCTCTCACATCACTATGTCCTCCTCTGCTTTCCCTGCTTCTCCTCAGCAGCTTGCTGGCTCCAACCCAGCCCAAAGGGTTACAGCTACTTATAACCAGTCTCCAGCCAGCTTCCTCAGCTCCATATTACCATCACAGCCTGATTACAGCAGCAGTAAAAACCCTTCCACGGTGGACTCCAAGTAAGTGAGCTTAAAAGAAAAAGAAAAAAAAAAAAAATATATATATATATATAAAGAGAGAGAGAGAGAGACATAGTTAGATAAAACTGTGAATCCTGGGAGCTAGTATCTGGGGGAGAAGGGGGATGGGTTATGTACGTCATTCTTCACTATCTAAAAAGTCAATATGACTTCATGGTCTCATTCCATATTTCTCCTGGAACACCTTGAACCAGGGTACTGGCAATAAATCATCTGACCCATTCTCCAGTGTTCAGGTTGAGTTAAACCCAAATCACCTCTTACTTCATATTATACTTGAATTACACATATTATACATAATAGGTAATGACTTACCTATTATTTTCCATCTTCCAAAAGAGATTTCTAACATACCCAAGAACAGTGAACTATTTCCCCAGCTTTAAGTTCCTCATGCTGTAAATTTGATCCCTCTGATTCTAAGCTTAGCTGAGGTGAACACCTGTCTGCTCTTCTTCAGATAGGATTTCCTCTCACATAAGCAGAAGCTATTAAGTTTCTTCTCAGTTTTAGTCTTTTCTTACTATCCGTCTTCCCCTCTGATCCTGAATATCCACTTGGCTAAAAAGAAAATATGGGATTCAGACACTAAAGTATGTAAATTTTCCCGATGATCAGAAAAAAAGGCTTGAATAGATTCGTGACCTTAAAGTTTCGAAGATCATTAAAACCACACTTTGTTCCAACTGGTAGGACCAATCTAAATACAGGGAAGAATACCTGCAGACTTATGCAAGCATGTACTATTTCCACAGCCCTAAAACTGTCCGAGGAGAAACTGATATGAAGAAGGACATAGTGGTTGTGCTTTTTTTAAAACATGAACTAAATACTTTGTGCTTATGCAAACTTTGGGCTATCAGTTTTCCTATTCCTCGGCTGGCTAGAACATCAAGAGAATTAAATCAAAGGCATCTGAAAAACTGATGGAATATGTTTTGTTGGTTACAGGCTTATCAACAGATATGCTGAAATTCACTAATTTCTCTCAGTTTTCTCTAGAGGCTAATTTTTCAAAAGATTCCAATTGTTAGTGGTCTAACCACAGCAAATCAACTTGCAAAGAAAATTTTTCAATATTTTTAAAAATGAAAACCAAGAAAGTCAAACACATTTGTTAGAATCCTACAGATACTAGGTAGAATCATCTGAAATGGCTGACAAAAATTTTAACCTACAAAAAGGCATTCTCACAGGTTTGGCCTAAAAATTTTAAAAGATGCCTTCAGGAATTAAGAGCCCTCTTCTCCTCTTCCATCCCAAATTCCCATTATACCCATTATCACACATTGTAGATTTTTCTTAGTTACATTTTACCCAGATAATCTTTTCCATCTAGCTTTCAATTATTTCTAAATTTGCTGTATAAGCATATTTAAATCTGCTTATATTTAAGCTTATATAGCTTTATATAAAGCTTATATATATATATATATATATTTAAAGCTTATATAGCTTTAAAGCTATATTTAAATCTAAAATAACCTTTTCTGACTACTATATTCTTCTTAGTAAAGTGTTTAATCCTATTCCAAATTCCTGTCCAGAAAAGAAGGCCATAAAATATTAGCGAGCCATGACCATGTACTTAGTTCTGTGCATAGAACTAAAGAGAGGAAAAAAGGATGAAATGGAGAGGATGAGAAATAAAGCATAGAAGGACCCCAAACTAGAGATCAAAGATCCAGCTTTAGCTGTTCCATTTTCAGCAATCATAGATAACTCTTTTAATCTTCCCACAGCCACTTGATACCCATTCAGTGTCCAGCTGTACAAGGTGGAAAGCTTTGCCCTTTGAACATTTGTGCACAACTCCCTCATTGTTATGATGGGCTTAAGTTTGCCCTGTCTTCTAAAATAATTCCTTGGATTCTGACCTAGAGAAGCTTGAAAGCTTTAGTTAGCTTTTCATCAGTAAGGAACCCTTAAGCAAACGTTTCATACATTTGCTCGAACCAACAGACTGGAAATTTAGAGGAACCCTTTAAGTACTCCTTTCAAAAAGCTTGCTGTGTGACATTCAGCATGACTACCTTACCTATTAGGTGATTCAGTATGTTGATCTATAACGAAAGCTAAGGATTTGGGTGATTAATGTTAGGGGGAGAAAACCCTATAAAGCACTGTGCAAGTATAATGTTAGTTTCTAATTATGAATAGATAGCAAGTCCTAACCCTTAAACCATATAAAATGGTAATAATGCAGGTATTCAGTGAACAAAGTGACTGAAGTTACATAAATACATGTAAGTAATTCTCAGCCTTGGTTTTAACAGTCCTTTAGGATTTCTCAGACATATTACACTATGACAGTGTGACAAAATTATTATTTAATGCTAACTCACTTTACCAAACACATGTAACTTTTTAAAAAATTATAGGCTAGCTCAAAACAAAAACAAAACAGGCAGACTATTCTAACTTCATACATTTGAAGAAACAGTAGATCTATAAAACCAAGGGAACTTTAACACTTTGACCTGGGAATTCAATCTTAAAACAAAACCACCTTACTATTTACTTAAACATTTTGTTTGGCTATTTACTTCATGGACCAAATCAGACTTTAGTTGAGGACTGATATAGGCAATCCTGAATATCTGGAATACAACAAAGGAAAACGTATATATTCAACTTTCAATAGAGTATCTTGAATACAATGAAAAATATTCATTCATTGAACTAATAGTATCGCTTCACTATTTTGAAAGCCTCGGGTTAGTAGATACAAATAATACAACAGTGAGTAATAAAACATCTTTTTTCCCTCAGTATATTTACAATCTAGAGATTACTAACCAAGTCCCCAAAGTCTGCAAAAATTAAATCTCTGGCTCCACTCAGAGGAAATATATTTCCCCTTAGCTTACAAGTTCTTTTAATGATCCTTGAGAATTTTTGAACACGAACATATCAGAGAACAGACCAAGGCTTCCTCATCTGGATATCTGCAGAATGTTTATTATGATAATGGCAAAATATTCAGAGGGCAGTGGCCTGTTTTCCCACACAATACAATATCTATTATACTAAACGGGTATAAGCTAGCACCTGCAGCACCCTAAGTAAATAAACTAGGTAAAATATGAATAAAAGCATGAGCTATCTAACAGATCTAAAAATACAGGACTCCTTAAACACCACCCCTGTCCTCTATCAGAATCAGCAGGGAAACTCTGAGAGGTGCAAGGACATCTTAGAATAAAATTTAGGATTGGAGTTTGAAATAAGGATTTAAACCAATGCCATTCAAACTTGTTTTTTTCCAGACCTCCTTTTTTCTCAGTTTACATTTCTTTCTCCTTCCTCCTCTAATCATCTCTTTCTCTAAAAATCACGTTAGCAACATTAAAGAAACTATCACTTTAGAAGTTGTTATATAGTGCCATACTTGGATTATCTAGAATATGAAATTAATAGGAAGTAGAAATTAAAGCCAGAGATTATATAAACTGTAAATTCAATGCAAAGCAAGAGAATATTCATTGAACACCAGTAGTCATGCTGGTAAATGTTTAACAATCAGCTCTGGAGGAAGGTGGTAATTGTGGCACTAACCAATTTCCCTAGTGTATATACTTTCACCAATCAATTTCAGACTTTCAACATGAGATCACAGTGAGTTGGGAAGAGACACTAAAAATCATTCTCTTAAGCCCATATGAGTCAGCTCCAGTACACTAATGCTTACTAACCACTCATAAATCAAACTTAGGAAATTCAACTGGAATATTGGAAGAGCCCTCATGCTGCCACTTACCGGACTCACTCTCACTTCTTTAGGGAAAATCTTCAGGGAAAAACATTCTTCTTATGTCTAATCTAAATTGCTCCTCCTGCTACTTAATTTTCATTTGCAAAGACAAAGAGAAAAGAAAAAACAGCTGGTAACCATTCCTATAAAATTCTTCCTGACTGTTATTAAGGCAATTGGTATTTTAATAACACCCACAATACTAAGTGGTAAATTCAACCTACCTAAAGGTGACTGACAAAAAGATGCCAATTCTATTTTACCACTTCTTAAAGATCTTATTTTTTAAAAATAACACAATGGAATATTACTCAGCCATTAAAAAGAATACATGTGAATCAGTTCTAACGAGGTGGATGAAACTGGAGCCTATTATACAGAGTGAAGTAAGCCAGAAAGAAAAACACCAATACAGTACACTAACGCATATATATGGAATTTAGAAAGATGGTAACGACAACCCTGTATGCGAGACAGCAAGAGACACAGATGTATAGAACAGTCTTTTGGACTCTGTGGGAGAGGGAGGTGGGGGGATGATTTGGGAGAATGGCATAAAAACATGTATAATATCATATAAGAAATGAACCGCCAGTCCAGGTTTGATGCAGGATACAGGAAGCTTGGGGCTGGTGCACTGGGATGACCCAGAGGGATGGTATGGGGAGGGAGGTGGGAGGGGGGTTCAGGATGGGGAACACATGTACACCCGTGGCGGATGCATGTTGATGTATGGCAAAACCAATACAACATTGTGAAGTAAATAAATAAATAAATAAAAATCTTTTATTCTTTTTAAAGCTATCAACAACCCTCAGTAGGCCAATCCATAAATGTTAAGTCATCCCAAAATGCAAATGCTAAGCTCACACCAAGAACTCCTGACCACGAAATACAAGGATCAAAAGAAGCTCTTATTCAAGATTTGGAGAGAAAGCTAAAATGCAAGGACAGCCTTCTTCACAATGGAAACCAAGTAAGCAAGATGCCTATTTTGTATAAAAAGACAAGAGAACTATAAAATCTAATCTCAGTAAGACAGTTGTTTCTGTCTCACAGAGCTATGTCCATATAATTAGCAAGGGATAGGATTATCTAAAAAGAGGGAATACTTGGATCCTATTCTGTATTTCTCTGCATGAAATCCCTTCTAGGAGTTCAGCAGTAAAAGAATGAAGCAAATGAAAAAAAAAAAAAAATCTGAATGACTTAATTCAAATTCTGTTTTAAGCATTGCCCTTCCATAAAAATGTCTGATGACCAAATAACTAATGGGAAATAACTGTCAACCTGACTTCTTCATGTACTTTGGTATATACTATTAATGGAAAACAGCTACAATTCTTATTTTGCACATTGTATTATTAGTCACTGATATCTGAAACAGTACTGCTATGTGCCTTTAATCCACTGTTGGGTTGGCCAAAAAAATTGTTTGGGCTTCTTGAAAGAAAAAAAAAAAAAACACGAGTTTGAGTAAACTCTGGAAGATAGTGAAGGACAGAGAAGCCTGGTGCGCTGTAGTTCATGAGATGGCAAAGTATCAGACATGACTTAGCAACTGAACAACAACAAAGTTTGTCTTTCCTAGGAGAAAAAAGAAAACAGAGATGAATATTTACAGATGAAGGAAGTTGAAACGCTTTGAATGAAAGAAAATGCTTTCTTAAAAATACAGTATCTATCATTCAATAGGCATAATTATGTTTCTTTGTTATAATTCTTGGTGGTTTTAAGGTAAAGTCATATAAACAACTTTTATTAAATCTCATTACTATCTCCTTTATGATTCTTTCTTTAAAGCGGCTAACATATGAGGAGAAGATGGCTCGCAGATTGCTAGGACCACAGAATGCAGCTGCTGTGTTTCAAGGTCAAAATGACAGTGAGGCACAAGATTCAGCACAGGTAAATTAAACTAATCTTTATCTAACTGGAGCACTTTTCTTTCATGTGATTTTTAGATGCATGCTTTTCTAAATATTTATAACTAGCATTTGAAGCAAAAGTCAATTACTTCCATGCTGCATTAGATATAAAAAAGGACAGGCCATGACTGGTTGAATACATACACAAAAATTTTTAACTTTACCCTATTTTCTGGTGGTTCTAATATCTGCATATGAAATATTACAAAGTCAAAATACCAGAAGGCTAATGGTGCCACTTTTCATCTAGACATTTAGGGGTCAGTTAGACCTAGGACTCTCCCTACAACGTCTACATGGACAGAAAATTTATGAGTTGTAAATCTTTAACAGGACGGAAGTTAAAACTCGGAAGAAAGTAATTGCAACCTTTTCTCATAAGCTGTTTATCATTTCAAAGTTTTAAAATAAACTCGTGTACTAATGAAACATCTAATTCCTTTGACATGTTCCATGTATTTTGAAATGCTTATTAAAAACAAAACAGACAACAAAAACCTTATGAATAACGGCTCCAGGATTAACAAAAGCATCCTTTCCAAGAAGGGATTAACTTTATGGAGAACATAAAGTGAATATTCCACAGGCATGTTCCTGACCAATTTTATTTTAACAAGTTAACCTCAAAGAGAAGTGTACTGCTGGAGAGGCAGAATGAACAGCTATTGCTTCCTGTCTTCCTGCTGTAGTTATCTCTTAGTCCTTCCTAAAAAGTCCACAGAAACTGGGAGCAAAAGGCGCCTGGTGGGCTATAGTCGGTAGGATTTCAAAGAGTGGGACACAACTGAGTGATTAACACACAGTCACATTTAATAGAAACAATCTTATTTTCCTCTTATGCTTTAGAAGGATGCTTTTTATGAGGTTGGAATTTTTGAATGTTGTGTCCCACTCTTTGAAATCCTACCGACTATAGCCCACCAGGCGCCTTTGTTCATGGAATTCTCCAGGCAAGAACACTGGAGTGGGTAGCCATTCCCTTCTCCAGGGGATCTTCCCAACTCAGGGATCAAACCCAGATCTCTCACTATTCACAAAGGAGATCCAGGTTCAATCCCTAGATCAGGACGATCCCCTGGAGAAGGGAATGGCTACCCATTCTAGTATTCTTGCCTGGAGAATTCCATGGACAGAGGAGCCTGGTGGGTTACAGTCCGTGGGGTCACAAAGAGTCAGACAGTACTGGGTAACTAACACTTTCACTTTTTCACCAAATGTGACTAGATCTACTAAAAAGGATAGAGTGGGGTCTATCTAGCACAGCAAGTAACTAGAACCTGAAAACAGAACTTAAATCTCTCCTAGCTACTAAACCGTTCACATGCTCATTTATTCAACTAATTTATATGAACCATCTACTGTGTGTTGGGCTCTGGAGTTGAAATAGGAGATTAAAGCAAGAATAAGACATAAATATATCTCTATAAGAATAAATAACTCAAAGTAACATCATATTGATGACGGTTTATCTTACAAATTCAATGTATGATTTCAAGGGCAAAGATGTATTGTTTTTCTCATTAGTTCTTCAAAAACTTTAAAATGAAGATGACAGTACCAAGAAAAGAGATAGCAGCAAAATATATTATGAAATCAGAAAAGAAAAATCTTACACTTCAAATAGTCTACTTAAATAATACAAAATGTCATCAAACTATTGGGTTGTCCAAAAAGTTCATTTGGGTTTTCCCTAAAATGGTATGAAAAAACCTGAATGAACTTTTTGGCCAATGCAATACATATAACCAAAAATATCATACCTATGAATACAAATCTATATATATTCAAACCACTATAGGAAAAAGTAAAAAACTTAATTTGGATATTATGATTTTAAGTGGATTTGTTTTTTTACTAAAAAATTAGTTGACTGCTCTTTTTTATATTTTATTTATTTTTAATTGGAGGAGAATTGCTTTACAATATTGTGTCGGTTTCTGCCATACTGATTGTTCTTTTGACATTTTGCTTAGACAAACTCAAAGCCTCACCAACAATCATTGCAGAGTTATAAGAATTTTGTTTTAGAGTGACAAAACACAAACAAAATTAAAGTTCATCCCAAAATAAATTATCTGTATTTATTTGCTATGTTGCTATACAGATGTTTTTCGTATGTCCAGGTAAGGACTATATTTTCTACTTCTTCGTATCTCTCACTATACCAAGCACAATGAAATATGAGAAACAGGCACACAATATCTTACCAATTAATTATAATATTCATCAATTCCTGATTTCATCCTCAAATATGAATAATTTGCTAGTGCTCAGATATAAATCCTAAAAGATGGTTGCTTAAATTAAATACATCATTATTAAGTGGGAGTAATATTGTTTTCCAAAGGCTATTCATAGCTCTACACATAGCTTCCAGAGTGTCCATCAGGATTTTGTGCCCTGAGCCAAAAAGAAAAGTATTTTCCAGTCTAATACGTGTTTATTGCTATTGGTGCCACTTACGAGTAGTAAGCATAATACCCTGTTATCTACTGCCAACACAAGTGACCTCATGACTATTACTGTTTTACCAAAGGACAATCTGTACTATGTGCTCCCATTTCAAATACACCAGGAGGATTCATCATCCTTTGACATAAAAAAGTCATTTGAAAAATGAACCACCATCAATTCAGTTTAGTTAATTTTCATAAACCATATCTAGTGAATAGTCTTAACTGTATAGATTTCTTGCTAGAATACTAGAAAGTTAGTATACAATATTTTAAATGCTTAACAGCTAAATATATAGAACTATATATGACAATACAAACACAACCACAACAGAAATGTTCAGCTACTAAATTCTGCTTAATTTCAAGTTAACAGTGGCATGTTAACATTATCACTTTGTTTTAATTTCAAGCAGCACAATATAGAACATGCACGACTGCAAGTTCCTACATCACAAGTAAGGTAAAAAAATGTTTTTAATTTTAAAGAAGTATGTATTTTGCTACCTAAAACATGTTCATATTTTTTTAAATGTAATATTTACAAAATCCTCAAGTTTCTTACAAACCTTTTATAAAAAACAGTGTCACCAGAGGAATTAGCGGGTTGGCGGGCGGATAAATTAGGAATTTAGGATAACATATACACACTTCTGGGTACAAAATAGATGAACAAAAAGGACCTGTTGTACAGCACAGGGAACTATATTCAATGTCTTGTAATAACCTATAATGGAAAAGAATCTGAAAAAGATATATCTGTATATAGCTGAATCACTTTGCTATACACTTAAAGCTAACACAACACTGTAAATTAACTATGCTTGGGTGGTAAAGAAACTGCCCACAGTGCGAGAGACCCAAGTTTGATCCCTGGGTTGGGAAGATCCCCTGGAGAAGGGAATGGCAATCCATTACAATACTCTTGCCTGGAGAATCCCATGGACAGAGGAGACAGGCGAGCTACAGTCCATGGGGTCACAGAGTCAGACACGACTGAGCAACTAACACACATATAAAAAAGTATGGCTATAAAACAGAAAATGTTTATACTGCTTTGGAACCAACAGAGAAGAACAATATGAATTTTCTAACGTCCAAGATGACAATAAAAATTTTTATCTGTTAATTATCACAACTGTCTCAGAGGAAGTTTTTTAAATGTCTTGGTCAAATAAGCCAGGACCATGTTTCCATACTAAACTTTCTCATAATGAAAACCCAATCCTAATTATACAGTCTTTGCATGTGACTATAATTGTCCATGCATTTTAATAGATTAGTTTCTTCATCAATTCATGGCACTGAAAAAAAGAAACAAAGATGTATCATTTGTCCCAGATGTTTCTAAATTGCTACCATTTCTAACAGTCCTCAAATATGCCACAGATAAATACAGCTCTGCAGCCTCTCTCCATTGTTACTACACTATCAGATCAAACAGCATAGCCTCTGGGGTTTCAAATGTGATGGCTAAATCATATTTGCATGAAAGGAAGAGCAATGACAATTCTTCTGCACAATGATTATTAAAATGTTTTTGTAGAAGCAGATCATCTTCAAGAGGAGACGTGAATGATCAGGATGCAATCCAGGAGAAATTTTACCCACCTCGCTTCATTCAAGTGCCAGAGAACATGTCAATTGAAGAAGGAAGATTCTGCAGAATGGACTTCAAAGTAAGAAAAAAGTTCAAAAATATTGGAGAAAAATTAAACAATGGGATAGTATTTTGAAAAATGTCTCCTCCTCTTCATAGCTTTCTACACAGCCTGAGAAGTAGTATGTATGTATGTACGTGTGTGAGTTAGTCACTCAATCGTGTCCGACTCTTTGCCACCCCATGGACTGTAACCCAGCAGGTTCCTCTGTCCATGGAATTCTTCAGGCGAGAATACTAGAGTGCGTAGCCATTCCCTTCTCCAGGGGATCTTCCTGACCCAGGGATCGAACCTAAGTCTCCAGCATTGCAAGCAGATTTTTTACTGTCTGAGCCACCAAGGAAGCCCCAGTAATATGTATAGTGGATAAGAACACTATACATAAGTTTACCTGGGTTCAAATCCTGGCCCTGCCATTTTCCAGCTGTGTAACCTGAGACAAATCATTTAATATCACTACCCTTTTGTTTTCCCTGTAAAATGGGAATAAAAATTATACCAATGTCATAAAGCTATTTGAAGATAAACTGAGTAAATAGGTATAAGGTACTTACAATAGTGCCGAACACCTAATACCCTGTATAAGTGAAGCTTTCATAACAATAGGATTTCCTAAGTAAAATGCCTCTTCAAGAAATTCAAGCTACCCTGCCCTCTCTTGGCCTGGAAGAATTAATTCTTCAGGCTAAAATAACTTATTAGAAAGGCGTACATTTTTATTATCATCATTTTGGAGAACTTTTTCTTCATAAAATATTTTTCCAGATTCCTTATGAGTGAAATTCAGTGTACAGATTTGACTGTTAAGGCTTATATGAAAACACTTAAAAAATGTCATTCATACACCAGAACTATAGCTCAAGAACACTCTATTTTGGAAAGGTTATTAATTAGATTAGCAAGATTCATATATATGTGTTTTTAGGACTTCATTTGCACTTGCCATTATCCAGAAAATCCATATGACTTTCATATTCCTTGTGGAAATCAATATAACATAAATTAATGTCCTTAATATAGTAATTAAGAGATCTTAAGGGGCCTGAGGTTGTATATGAAAGAGCTAGATGTGGTTTGAGATAGTCTGAAAATACTATATTAATTTCAAGGATTATCATTTTTACTACTTTGTTAAAAATTATTGAAAGAAAATATCTTTTAAGATCGTACTTTGCATTTTTAATCACAAACCCACTCAGATACTGAATTGTTAAAATTCATAAATGGACAAAGGGGATCCAGTGATCTGTAATTTAAAATTCTATCATCTTGTATTTTCCTTTCTAGGTGAGTGGACTACCAGCTCCTGATGTGTCATGGTATCTAAATGGACGACCAGTTCAATCAGATGATTTTCACAAAATGATAGTGTCTGAGAAGGGTTTTCATTCACTCATCTTTGAAGTGGTCAGAGCTTCAGATGCAGGGGCTTATGCATGTGTTGCCAAGAACAGAGCAGGAGAAGCCACCTTTACTGTGCAGCTGGACGTCCTGGGTAAGCTTTCAGAGAGATACCAGAGAGCTCCTTAAAAACATGTCAAATCAAAAAAGAAACTGTTGAAAAAGACTTTACATTTAAGGTTCATGTCTATACTACAGAATCTAGTAGAACATCAATTTTTATGTAAAAGCCACAGTGGGCAGAGGTTGAGGGAAACTCAAAGAAACTAGAATGACAGATCTACCACTAAAGCTTTTCTGGAAGAGAAATAAGGTAACATTTCAGAAAGACCAAAGAAGGCAGTATACTCTAGTTACATTTTTAGATGTACAGTATTTGTAGATCAAACATTAAAATGAAAATTTTTAATCTAATCATATTTCTGGTCTATAGTCTAAAATAATCGATCTGATTCACATTTTCACAGGTTGTTATAATCACACATAGTTTAAAATTGAAGAGTAAATGTTAACTTTTAGCCTTAGGCTATGCACTTTTTACCAGAAACTAGTCTTTAATTATGACAAAAATAGGCTGACTTGCTTTAGAAAAAAAGTAGAATAAAACCCATGTCTCAAATTTGTTTTTAGTAGTTTTCATAAAACTAATGCCCTGTTTTAAAATATTACAAGTTAACTGCTTTAAATATGTCACATTTGAAATGACTTAAGATATACTGCATCAGAGATATTTTGCTATAATTCACTGTTTATTGTATAAAAGCTTGACCAAGTTAAAGGATGGGCAATCCTGAATTTGTATTCTATCCAGATGAATGAAAAAGCTGTAAGATTATTCTATGATATAATAAGGGACCTCAGACTAAGGGAAAAACTAGTGATCTAGGAATTTTAAACACATACATACCACACACAGAATTCAAGGGATTATGCTTTGGGCAAAACCTTTCTATGCCAATCGCTCCAAAAATACTATAATGTTAGAGCTGAAAAAGACTTCAGCTGGCATTCATCCAATCTCCTCATTTCTCCTTCAGAAAAGCTAGAGTTATAGTATTATAGTACCAATTACTCTTTTCCCTCAGGTATTTGAAGAAAAGCAAAGACATAATAATTACTGGCATTTGTATATTATTTTATAGTTTACAAAGTGCTTCTTCATTCATAACTGCAACTGATCCTCACATAATTTTGTTTGGTGTGGGCACAGCAGTCACTATTACTTGGGTATCACTTTATAATAAATACAATTTAGTCTCAGAAAAACTAAACAAAATTTTCCCCAATGCGCATGGCTGGTGGGGCAAACAGAATTTGGACCCAAGTTGTTGGTTCTCTTTCCACCACTCAGTCTCCCAATAGGTAAGATGATATGACAATGTAACTTAAATTCTTCAAATGAAACATGATTATAAAGTCATCATTACATTACTGTTTTAGAATTATAAACAGTATCACAATATACAACAGAATTGCATATTATTTTAACTAAAGCTGAAACATAAACCTTCCATTTCTGTTGTTAGTACTTTCTAAAACTTTTATATCAGCATACAAACTTCATAATACTTTTTCATTAATATTTTTATAATATTTCAAATACATGAATTTTTTTATTAATATGTAGCAAAAGAACACAGAAGAGCACCAATGTTCATCTACAAACCACAGAGTAAAAAAGTGTTTGAGGGAGAATCAGTGAAGCTAGAATGCCAGATCTCGGCTGTACCTCCACCAAAGCTTTTCTGGAAAAGAAATAATGAAATGGTACAATTCAACACTGATCGAATAAGGTAGGATAAGTATTTTGAGAGTTAGTTACACTAACTACAGTGTGCTTGGGTGAATCCAGTTATCCTTTGAAATGCATTATAAATGGCATGCATTTGTGACGTCAATTTGTCTAATTTTAAAAATATATATATAAATGAAACTAACACAATATTGTAAATCAACTATACTTCAATCTTTAAAAATATATAGAAATATGATAAGCCTCACTAAGCTAGATTGCACTAATCAGAAATTTAGCAGTTAAAGTAGGCTAGGATTTACCTTTTTACTAACAATAAAAGAAGATTACCCAAGGAAATAGATGATACAAACAAGATGAGGCGGATGTTTAATTCAAGAAAAGCAGTAGTTATGCAATGACTGGCTACAGACTCAGAATTTCCAAATGCTTTTTTTTCTTCTTGCTAGTCTGACTCTGTAGGTCAGAGACATCATAAGTAAATTCTCACAGAAAAACTAATTCGTTTACTTTCAACTTGTAATTATCTCTTTCCAGTTTATATCATGATAACTCTGGAAGAGTTACTTTATTGATAAAAGATGTAAACAAGAAAGATGCTGGATGGTATACTGTGTCTGCAGTTAATGAAGCTGGAGTGACCACATGTAACACAAGATTAGATGTTACAGGTATGTCACGCTCTTATAAAGTGCTATGCCAAGTGTTACAAAGAACTTAACTGAGATTTAGTAAGAAAAACAAATTCCAGCATAGTATAAAATCTGAGGGATTCTTCTCATACATAGTCAGTTTTCTATTTTTTCTTTTCCTGTCTCATAATGACTACCTAGTGCGACCCATGTGTTTAGAACAAGTTTTCTAAATTAACTTTTATTTGATCTATTTCAGCCCGTCCAAACCAAACTCTTCCAGCTCCTAAACAGTTACGTGTCCGACCAACTTTCAGCAAATATTTAGCACTTAACGGGAAAGGTCTGAATGTGAAACAAGCTTTTAACCCTGAAGGAGAGTTTCAGCGGCTGGCAGCTCAATCTGGACTCTATGAAAGTGAAGAACTTTAACCACTCTACCAACATTGGAAAACACAACAACTACACTATCAATAATATATTCAATTAAATTTTTGAAATAAATCCATAGCTGTATTAACAGATTATGGCTTTAATTAGGTAATACAACTAATATATATTTATAATACATTTATCCTTTGATTCCTGCACATTTATTTACCTCTCTGGTTTGTGAAGCCTACAGAAAATCTGGATTTGTAATTGTAGAAGATCTTTAACAAATGTGAGATTTTAACATTTAAGTCATACACACACCTACAGGTTATAAATTAATATCAACATTTTAAACACATCTAATGCTTAATAAGATTTACTGATACTGCTTTCTAAATACTGTTTTATCTGTTTTTTCTGATGGGAATACTAACATGGTATAGATTATCTGAGTGTTCCTTAGTTTTATGTCAAAACAGAATAAAATTTCAAATATTTAAAACAGACTGTCTCCTCTTCACAAAAGTCTAGATCTTTAAGATAAAACTTCTGGTTTATGACACTCAGCAAAACCTGTGAATAACAAGCTCCAGAAGGGCAACAACACTATATCCTAGAACAGTTTATCTTGGTGAAGCTCACAGCTCAGTTTATTCCTCCTGATACAAAACTAGACTTTTTATGTTTGCACCTCAAAGGCAATCACAATAACTTAAAGCATATTATCTCTCCTGAAATTGTGGTTTTGTTTTAACCAAATAGGTTTCTAATTTTTCAAGATTACTGAGCTCAATGGATTAAAAATAGTCTGCAGTCCTCTGCCTAATTCTTATAGTTCATGTAAATTTGAATACTTACATGGGAGGGGGGTTTCCTCCTCCATTTCTAGTTCAGATAACCTATTACTTTAGAAAACATAATTTTTCCAGCCTCTGAGAGTCCCAGTACAGGAAACAGCAAATCCTGTATATCTTTAAGTTAGGCCAGTAGCCCTCTTTTTCTCGGGTCTCTACTCCACTGGCTGCTGGCCCTCTGCTAGACCTCTCCTATTCCTTTTATCAATGATAGTTTTTGACCCCTGCTGCTGTGTGGCCTAGTTTTCCTTTTTACCTGACATGAAACAGCATTTATCAACATTATTCTATATCTCTTCCAGAGGAATAACAAAAAGTGGCTTTACTTCTTACTTTCAAAACAGCTTGACGGGTTTCTCAGCTGGCTAACCTGGGGCTTTTCAGTTTATTCCTTTTTATTTTCGTTTTCACCAACGTGAGAATCCCCTCCAGTCTCACATTCTGGCGGGCTTGTGGATGCCTTAATTTACAGTCAAATTTGTTTTCTATCTATAGCTAGTTTACAAATGTCATTTTGCAAAGCTTCTGTGTCAGATATGAGTCTGGGCTCCCAAGAACTACTGTTTCGGCCTACTCTTTTACATCATCACTGCTAAACAGATTTTTTTTTCCCCCAATATATATATTTCAACGTTCTCTTCAACCATATTGGGTGGAAAGCGGGGTGGAAGCTATTTTTAGCAACAGCTCTCAATTAGGAAGTATCGGTTTCTGAAAGCTGCAGAGGCGGACAGGGGTCTCCGTTACAATTCGGGCGTTGGCGTTGAGCAAACCTTGCCCCAATGCGACTTTGGTAGTAATTTATTCTCCTCAGTCTCTTCAACTCTATACGAGGACAAAACACCTACCTTTCAGGAAGGGGCAGTATGAAGACTAAACAAGCCAGCAGATATTAAATAGTCAAGAAAAAGTAGCCCATTATAATTAGTTACTACGACTTTTATGATTATGCCCAGGCCTAACGCCAGGTTTGCCTTAGAAATCGACAACAGACAGGAGACAAACGCCACCATGCGTAGGCCGGCATCATACCTCACGCCAAGCCCTCCCACGCAGCCCTCAGTGCGCACGCGCATTCGCATCTTCAAGCCCCGCATGCGCGCGTTGTCAGAGGACTCTCAGGCACACAAGCTAAGGGCGCACGTGCACAAGAGTATCGCGCAGGCTCTGAAGGCCTAGGAAGGCGAAACGGGCGTCGTGGTCCAAGTCGGCAATGGCTGAGGCTTCCCGGTGGCATCTGGGCGGTGAGGGGCGCTCCTAGGGTGGGGCAGGGCGGAACTGGCAATTCGAAATACCCTGCAAGAAAGTTTGTAACCCCGCATGATTTCTGATGAGAGATATAATCTCCAGATCGGTTACCCTTCATAGCTTCTTCTTGAGAATCGGAGAGGCTCATTGTGTGTGACAGGAAAAGTGAAGCCTCTAGGAGACATCTCACCCCTTGCCCTTGCACGAAGCTGGATCTGGGTGCAGCCACTTGCTGTACATTGGCCTTCGCTGAGCCAGCCTTAGAAGGCCTTTGTTGATCGAAGGAGTAGTGACCTTAGCAGAATCCCAGGCAGAGTCCTTTTTCCTCCTCTAACAGGAGCCAGCCATCCCAAAGCAGTGTTGACGGATGGCGAAAAACGATTAGGGACAGATGAGGGGATTTTGTTTGGTTTGTATTTTGCTTTTTCAGTTTAAAATAAGACTGGTGAGGAAACATCCGGGTTATAAAATTCATTATGAACAGTCATAAAATGATTGCCCACTATCACCATGGGAAAATTTACTAATTATTCCTTCTTCATAAAGTGAGAGTAAAAACATAACCAGAAGCTATTGGAGCTTTCTTTCACAGTGTAAACAGCTAAAATTGCCTGTGCTTTTCCATCCCTATGATTTACATACATTATAAATTAAGGAAAATTTTTGTTTTATGTCTCACAGGAACTCCGAAACATAAACTGCGTTACAGAGAGGACGTAGAAATTAGAACCACACTTCAGGAGTTGTTACTGTACTCTATTTTTTTAATAAACTTATGTATATGTAAGTACACAGATGTAGATGAAGACACTGAACTAAAGTTATCTGCAGATGAAAAATAAAACATGGGTTTTATTAAAAAAAAAAAAAAAGGCTTTCAGACTACTGAAACCTCTCAAAACATAGTGACACATTTTATTTTTTTCCCCATTTATATTTTTTTAATTTAATTTTAACTTTACAATATTGTATTGGTTTTGCCATATATCAAAATGAATCTGCCACAGGTATATATGTGTTCCCCGTCCTGAACCCTCCTCCCTCCTCATACCATCCCTCTGGGTCGTCCCAGTGCACCAGCCCCAAGCATCCTGTATCCTGCATCGAACCTGGACTGGCGACTCGTTTCATATATGATATTATACGTATTTCAATGCCATTCTCCCAAATCATCCCACCCTCTCCCTCTGTCACAAAGTGCAAAAGACTGTTCTATACATCAGTGTCTCTTTTGCTGTCTCGTATATAGGGTTATTGTTACCATCTTTCTAAATTCCATATATATGGGTTAGTATACTGTATTGGTATTTTTCTTTCTGGCTTACTTCACTCTGTATAATAGGCTCCAGTTTCATCCACCTCATTAGAACTGATTCAAATGTATTCTTTTTAATGGCTGAGTAATACTCCATTGTGTATATGTACCACAGCTTTCTTATCCATTCATCTGCTGATGGACATCTAGGTTGCCTCCATGTCCTGACTATTATAAACAGTGCTGCGATGAACATTGGGGTACATGTGTCTCTTTCCCTTCTGGTTTCCTCAGTGTGTATGCCCAGCAGTGGGATTGCTGGATCATAAGGCAGTTCTATTTCCAGTTTTTTAAGGAATCTCCACACTGTTCTCCATAGTGGCTGTGCTAGTTTGCATTCCCACCAACAGTGTAAGAGGGTTCCCTTTTCTCCACACCCTCTCCAGCATTTATTGCTTGTAGACTTTTGGATCGCAGCCATTCTGACTGGCGTGAAATGGTACCTCATAGTGGTTTTGATTTGCATTTCTCTGATAATGAGTGATGTTGAGCATCTTTTCATGTGTTTGTTA
>NW_011494775.1:1067387-1087073 GCF_000754665.1 Bison bison bison | reverse complement strand
AGCTTTTCATGTGTTTGTTAGCCATCTGTATGTCTTCTTTGGAGAAATGTCTATTTAGTTCTTTGGCCCATTTTTTGATTGGGTCATTTATTTTTCTGGAATTGAGCTGTAGGAGTTGTTTGTATATTTTTGAGATTAGTTGTTTGTCTGTTGCTTCATTTGCTATTATTTTCTCCCATTCTGAAGGCTGTCTTTTCACCTTGCTTATAGTTTCCTTTGTTGTGCAGAAGCTTTTAAGTTTAATTAGGCCCCATTTGTTTATTTTTGCTTTTATTTCCAATATTCTGGGAGGTGGGTCATAGAGGATCCTGCTGTGATGTATGTCGGAGAGTGTTTTGCCTATGTTCTCCTCTAGGAGTTTTATAGTTTCTGTTTTTATGTTTAGATCTTTAATCCATTTTGAGTTTATTTTTGTGTATGGTGTTAGAAAGTGCTGTAGTTTCATTCTTTTACAAGTGGTTGACCAGTTTTCCCAGCACCACTTGTTAAAGAGATTGTCTTTTGTCCATTGTATATTCTTGCCTCCTTTGTCAAAGATAAGGTGTCCATATGTGCATGGATTTATCTCTGGGCTTTCTATTTTGTTCCATTGATCTATATTTCTGTCTTTGTGCCAGTACCATACTGTCTTGATGACTGTGGCTTTGTAGTAGAGCCTGAAGTCAGGCAGGTTGATTCCTCCAGTTCCATTCTTCTTTCTCAAGATAGCTTTGCCTATTCGAGGTTTTTTGTATTTCCATACAAATTGTGAAATTATTTGTTCTAGCTCTGTGAAGAATACTGTTGGTAGCTTGATAGGGATTGCATTGAATCTATAAATTGCTTTGGGTAGTATACTCATTTTCACTATACTGATTCTTTCGATCCATGAACATGGTATATTTCTCCATCTATTAGTGCCCTCTTTGATTTCTTTCACCAGTGTTTTATAGTTTTCTATATATAGGCCTTTAGTTTCTTTAGGTAGATATATTCCTAAGTATTTTATTCTTTTTGTTGCAATGGTGAATGGAATTGTTTCCTTAATTTCTCTATTTTCTCATTATTAATGTATAGGAATGCAAGGGATTTCTGACACATTTTAAACACTTTAAATTCATTTAGATCAACACTATGTCCATATTTCTTAAGGGGCACAAGTTTAAGTCACAGATGTAATAAAAAGCTTTCGTACTCAACTTTGGTTGAGTCAATTACTCCTATTGGCAGTTCTATCTTGAATATAATTATTCCCTTGAGTTGCCAATTCTTGATTTCTTTTAGAGCCATACAGATACATCAGCTTCACCCTAGTCAGACTACAAATGGGTCAGACAACAAATAAGGCCTAAGAAGTTAGTCTTGATGTCTACTTTGATCTTTTCCCTAGCATGTTACACAGTTAATAGTAAAATATGCTAGTTCTGAGTTACAGGAGATAGAAATCAGTGCAAATCTTTAGGGAGGACCAGGAAAACACCTCAACCTACATTCCTCCTATCTGTGAGTTAATAGCATGATCAGTATTAAAGAGCATTTTGTCTTTATAGGACCCAGTATACAGTAGATGTAAGCTGGACTTATGTTGGTATGGCAGTTATTGGGCTGGCAAAAAAGTTCATTCAGGTTTTTCTGTAAGATGATATGGAAAAACCCATACAAACTTTTTGGCCAAGCCGGTATTTATCAGTTAACTAATTAATTGGTATGTGGGAGTGAGCTTGAGTCAGATATTGATTAAAAAACAGCTTTAACCATCTCATAAGTTATCTTAGATTAGTTTTTAAATGCTTATTACAGAACATTTGGGGAGTGGAAAATATTTAAAATCACTCAATCACATTATTCAGGGATTTAAAAAGAAAACACCTTTTTATAATTAGGAAGAATGGGAAACAAATCTCCAACAGAGGATTTTTTAAATATTTTGGTGTATATAATGACATAATGTGCAACATTAAAGAATGGCACGGGTTCATGTTTGCCATGGAATAATGTTGGAAGATGTATTATTACTAAAAATAAAGGTCTTCTAGCAAAAAAAAAGACATATTTAGTCTATATCCTGATCTAATAGTCCATGGGATGGCAAAGAGTTGGACACAACTGAGTGACTAACACTTTCACTGATCTAAAACCTACCCACCTACCCTAGAAAGAGTGAGAAAGAATACTAGTTAATGTTCTTTTCAATCTTATCGTGTGCCAAAACATAGTTTTAAGTGTTCCACATGAACTATCTCACTTCTCAAAATGTTAGAAATATCCCTATGGTGGGACTCAAACCATTCTGTTTGATTTTAAAGTTCATATCCTTAACTACTCACTATATTGTGTTGCATACTCCCAGTGTTGGAAAAAAAGCCAATTTGCATGATAGTATGTAAAATGTAGTCTCAGTTTTGTAAAACTAAAGTTGTCTTCTCTATACTGTGTATGCATTTAGAAAAATCTGAAGAATATATGCCAAACCTAACTCTTAAGTAGTGGGTTAAAGGAAAGTTCTTCCTGTTTTGTATTTTTATATTTTAGTTTTTTTATTATTGCTTTTATAGTTAGCAAAATAAAATTGAATTTTCAAAACAAAATTAGGAACAAATTACAAGTACATTTTTATCCTGATAAAAACTTGAGTTCTTTTAACATAAATTTTAAAATAAAAAATTCTTTTCCTTAGTGACTTTTGGGATGGTAAACCCACATATGTATTACTTAAACAAAGTTATGTCATCTCTATTTTTGGACACATCTGTAGCTGGTGAAGAAAGAACCAACTTTAAGTCTATTCGCAGCATAACTGACTTTTGGAAGGTAAGGTGTGATTGGATGAAATAGTTTTAGGTATTGCATAAAAAAGCCTTTGGCACACATCATAGGGACTTTGATATTTATTGACGGAATGAATAAAAATAAATGTCACTTCTTCAAACTATTATAATCAACCCGTGTTTATTGAGAACCTGTGTTCTCAGTGTGATATAGTTCTTACAACTTTAAAATTGTATATGGTGAAAATCATTGTTAATAATTCCTTGAATTGCCAATAAATTCTTTGCCCATGTTGTGGCAAAGGGTTTTCAGTATACCCCTCAGAGAAGAAAGGTTATAGAAATGAGTTAATACTTGTTAAGTGCTTAGAACAGTACATAGAAAGTACTCAGTAAATGTTAACCATCTTCATTATAATCAACATCATCTACCATTACCATTATTAATGGTGGCTTGGCTAATAATTTTCATACTTGCCCTCAAAATCACTGATTTTTATATTCTTATGGATAACATTATGAATGTAGATTCTGTTCACAGTTGATATGAAAATATTTTTCCCATAACATGTATTTTTCTATATGAAGTTTATGGAAGGACCCCTTTTGGATGGTCTGTACTGGGACTCATGGTACAATAATGAGAATCTGTATGATTTAAAGAACAGCAGTCGCATCTACTATGAGAACATACTTTTAGGACTCCCCAGAGTCCGTCAACTAAAAGTCCGCAATGGCACATGCAAGGTCCATTCATTCTTTCGGTCTTTGATGGATGAATGTTATGACAAATACACTTCTAAAAATGAAGATACGGCTGATTTTGGCCTTAAACAGCATACTGAGTAAGTAGTGTAAAATTACACATAACTTTCGTAGCACTTAGCATTGTATCTTCAAACAACTGTGAAAATATATTTATTTTCTAAATGATACCAAGAGAGATGGCAGGTAAGGAAACTCTTTCAATAATAGTATCAAAGGAAGACTCAGAGATGCAGTGTTGAGAAAAGGAAGAGTAAACCTGTTAATTTTTTGTTTACCATAGGATACAAAGTGGGTTTTTCCCCCGTAGCTGTGGTAGATGAAGTGTTCACTTCAGTTCAGTCGCTCAGTCATGTCCGACTCTTTGCAACCCCATGAACCGCAGCATTCCAGGCCTCCCTGTTCATCACCAACTCCGGAGTCCACCCAAACCATGTCCATCGAGTCGGTGATGCCATCCAACCATCTCATCCTCTGTCGTCCCCTTCTCCTCCTGCCCTGAATCTTTCCCAGCATCAGGGTCTTTTCCAGTGAGTCAGCTCTTCACATCAGGTGGCCAAAGTACTGGAGTTTCAGCTTCAACATCAGTCCTTCCAATGAACACTCAGGACTGATCTCCTTTAGGATGGACTGGTTGGATCTCCTTGCAGTCCACGGGACTCTCAAGAGTCTTCTCCAACACCACAGTTCAAAAGCATCAATTCTTTGGCGCTCAGCTTTCTTCACAGTCCAACTCTCACATCCATACATGACCACTGGAAAAACCATAGCCTTGACTAGATGGACCTTTTGTTGGCAAAGTAACGTCTCTGCTTTTTAATATGCTATCTAGGTTGGTCATAACTTTCCTTCTAAGGAGTAAGCCTCTTTTAATTTCATGGCTGCAATCACCATCTGCAGTGATTTTGGAGCCCAGAAAAATAAAGTGACACTGTTTTCACTGTTTCCCCATCTATTTCCCATGAAGTGATGGGACCGGATGCCATGATCTTAGTTTTCTGAATGTTGAGCTTTAAGCAAACTTTTTCACTCTCCTCTTTCACTTTCATCAAGAGGCTTTTTAGTTCCTCTTCACTTTCTGCCATAAGGGTGGTGTCATCTGCATATCTGAGATTATAGATATTTCTCCCGGCAATCTTGATTCCAGCTTGTGCATCCTCCAGTCCAGCGTTTCTCATGATGTACTCTGCATATAAGTTAAATAAGCAGGGTGACAATATACAGCTTTGAGGTACTCCTTTTCCTGTTTGGAACCAGTCTGTTGTTCCATGTCCAGTTCTAACTGTTGCTTCCTGACCTGCATACAGGTTTCTCAAGAGGCAGGTCAGGTAGTCTGTTATTCCCATCTCTTTCAGAATTGTCCACAGTTTATTGTGATCCACACAGTCAAAGGCTTTGGCATAGTCAATAAAGCAGAAATAGATGTTTTTCTGGAACTCATATTGAACACAAGGCAAAGTGCCCATTTTTGCTTTTATAATACTCAATCAGCTTCTCTGGCTCTGGCAAGATGCTCTCATACACATCCCAAATGCTTTTTGGGATTCCTAGGGAGTGTCTCTGAAGTACTCTGCTGCTTTCTCACTCTCTGGCTTACTTCAGTGATATCTTGTATTGTTGCCAGTAGGGCTTCCCTGGTAGCTCAGCTGGTAAAGAATCCCCCTGCAGTGCAGCAGACCCTGGTTCAATTCCTGGGTCAGGCAGATCTACTGGAGAAGGGATAGGCTACGCACTCCAGTTTTCTTGGGCTCCCCTAATGGCTCAGCTGGTAAAGAATCCACCTGCAATGCAGGATACCCGGTTCAATCCCTGGGTTGGGAAGATCCCCTGGAGGAGGGCATGGCAACCCACTCCAGTACTTTTCCCATGGATAGAGGAGCCTGACAGGCTACAGTCCATGACATTGCAAAGAATCGGACAGAACTGAGCAACTCAGCACAGCACAGCATCTTGAAAATGGGCAGTTAGGTTTACAGACACTGCATCGGATGATCCCTGCCAAAGATATTTTGGCCATTGTTCTCCAAAGTGGCTGTGGTTAGTACTAGTAGACTCACGTCTACACTTTATATTGAAAATGCCACTGCCAATGCCACTGACACTACCTACCCTTAACATGGAAGGTGCTGGTATCATTGCATTTAAGGTCATATGAAATCATAAAGGCAAAGTATCTTTTTTAGAATTTGATATTTATCAAAGTGATGTAAACATTTACAAAGGTCCACACTTTCCTGCTTATAATTTCCATTCCACAAGCAACTGCTTTTAGTTGTTTCTTCTTATATATACTTCATATTTCTAAATAGTATGCATATGCTACTGTAGTATGTAGTATGCATATAGTTTTGTATATACATACTATATGTATACTATTTTATACATATATAAAACTATATGCATACTATATGTAGTATGCATAGAGTTTTGTATATCTATCGTCTGTGTCACAGAAAATGTGTGTCATATATCCTTCTTATACCACTCCCTCCTCCAACCAACTTCCTATTCCTCTTAGCCTATGGTTATACCATAATTTTTGTTAATCATTAGTCAATATTTATTTTATATTTATATAAATATAAATACAGTAACTACATTTCCCTTCTTGAGTAGCTTCCCCAGTATCCCTAGGACTGATCATTGCTTTGTGGATTTGTTAACTTATTTTCTCTTTGTACGAGTTTTGGGTGTTCTTGAGGGCCACAATGTGCTTGTATAATTCTCTTGTTTTGTATGTAAGTTCTTAAGTATGGTGACACATTCTCTTAAATATTATACTGCTATAATAGTACTACACACTATTTCCCTTTCAATAAAAAATGAGATAAGTCAATTATTTAATTACACATTTTAATTTGGTCTCAAGACTAATCTGTTAGGTATTCTAACATTCCAAATTATAACAACTACAAATAATTTACATTCCAAAATTAACATGGATTTAGACTTTTAATATGTGTCATTTCCTAACAACCAAAATACGAATCAATTTCTTTCTAAAATGTAACATTCATTAATTAAAACCAGTATTAAAAATTGGAAGTAGGAGAGGGTTAGCATAACAAACATTCTTGTTTCATTTTAACAATCATGTGGAAAACGTGCAAACATACAACTACGGAATTTTCATTAAATAGTATTTTTTCTTAGTGTAATCATTTTTATCTTCTCTGGTGAAAGCAAACATGGTATTACTAATAGGAAAACAAGTTTAAGCAGAGCATCTTTGGATAATTGTTCAAATCTTTTTGGGGAGACTAAATAGGAACTGAAATGAAGAATCAAAGCTTAATTTTTTGATATCCCATCACTAAGTTCGCTGGGCTTCCTGAACTGCTCAGGGGGTAAAGAATCTGCCTGCAATGTAGGAAACACAGGAGACACAGGTTCAATCCCTGAGACAGGAAGATAACCCTGGAGGAGGAAATGGCAACCCAATCCAGTATTCTTGCCTAGAGAATCTCATGGACAGAGGAGCCTGACGGGCTATAGTCCAAAGGGTCACAGAGTTGGACACAACTGAACACACATAGCACACACACACAACTAAGTTAAAAGTAGAAAGAATGGAAACAAAATTTACTTATATAGATTGTACTTTGTGTACTTTCATTAAAATAAGATACCTATATAGCAACACAGACATTGTAATAAAGTTTTTATTTATTGGACATTTGTAAATGGTATAAGATTGTTAGAAGACAAACTGTAAAGCATCTTTTTCCCCACACTGAGACAGACATTTCTGAATTAAAACCCTGGATATTCTTGTCCTCCTCAAAGACTGAAGACAACAAGGACATGTTAACAAAAAAAATTCATCATCGTATTATAGATTTCAAGTTCCCTGAGGCAACGGATTAAAATGTTTTTTTCTCATAGCACTTGTATTGTCCACAATAAGCACTAAAAAATGAAAACATATGCAACCTTAATTCTTTTAGCTTAATCCTTAACTCACCACCTTGCTTCAAAATTACTGTAATGCTTATGAACTTAGTACTACTTTTTTTAAACTACTTTTGAACCAAAAGTTAACTTAAAATCTTATTCTCGGACAAGCTTTCTCATCTCTCCATTATTCTTTTTATGTCTAACAGATGGAAGTACTCTTCTCCTCGTACGAACTCCCCTTGGCACTGGGGATTTGTTGGTGTTTACCAAAATGGGGGGTATATTTTCACTTTATCAAAATCAAAATCTGAAACCCTAAACAAGTTCATTAACCTCCGAATGAACAGCTGGATCACAAGAGGGACTAGAGTTATTTTTATTGATTTTTCAGTATACAATGCTAATGTAAATCTATTCTGCATTATCAGGTGAGTGACTCAAGACCTCTTAGTATATTGAATTTAAAAGGCATCCAGAGCCCTCATTAGAGTTTCCAGTTTGTGCATGTTTGTACTGAGATTAAAATCATAAGTTCCAATATAAATATAATGTAGTTCCTCCAATAATGATGAAGAAAAAGCAATATCATATTCATTGTTTTACTCTTTCAGGATATATTGCAGAACATGAAGAATTACATACAGTAGGTTAGTTTTATATTACTTAAGAATATATAGCCTTATTTCTTGTCATTCTGCAGCTGAACAAATCTAAGATTTAGCCCTAACGATTTCTTCCTTTAAATCAGATCATTCAAATCTGTTGATTTCCTTTCACAATGAGCTTCTTTATTAAGTTATTAATTTTTGTCTCAAGAATGAACAATTTAAGATTCAAACAATATATAACAGCAGCCAACATCCTAGACATGATTATAGCCGACAGTGATTTGCAAATGGCCCCAATTCTTCACATCTTTGCCATGTAAACTTGTAGTACCCTGTCACCCAGGGCAGGGTGAAATACCCCAGAACTAGATACTAGACTCAACCATGTGACTTTCTTTGGTCAATGGAATGTCAGCATATATGACAAAAGCAAGGGCTTCCCAGGTGGCACTAGTGGTAAAGAACCCGCCTGCCAATGCAGGAGATATAAGAGACATGGGCTTGATCCCTGGGTCGGGAAGATCTGCTGGAGGAAGGCATAGCAACCCAGTCCAGTATCCTTGCCTGGAGAATCCCATGGACAGAGGAACCTGGCAGGCTACAGTCCATACGGTCGCAAAGAGTTTGATACAACTGAAGTGATTTAGCATGCACACACACATGATACAAGCAGAAATCTGAAAGGGGTTTGTACATTAAAACTTGCTCTCTTGCACTCCTGCTATTGCATGAGAATAACATGCCAGGGCTAACCCGTTGGACCCAAGAAAAGAATGAGAGACATCCCCTCTCACGAGGAGGAGGAGGAAACAGCCGAAGAGAAAAAAATTATTTCTGTAGGTCTGATTATCTTAGATAATCCGCCTAACCCGGACCATACTATTTGGCTTAGGCCTGAGGACTGGCAAAGCAAATACCATTACTGTGATTGAATCTGCCTGGGGACTGAATTGGCTTCTAAGCCATCTGGGAATGGGTGAATGCCTGATACAATTAAGGTTCTGTTAGAAAGGAGGAATAGGATAATGATAATAAGGAATAAGATAATGAAGTCAGTAAGCCACTTTTTTCTCTTGAGTTTTACATTTTTCTTCTGAATGGAATATGGAATCAGCCTTTACTCTGACTGGGGAACTTGGCCCTTGTGCAACAGTGATGGTGAAAGATGGTCACAGCCTTTAAAATGTATAAAATGAAAGCAAATGAATTACTGTCAGCAGCATGTTATAGTATTTTCTTTCAGGGAATCACCTTCTTACCAACAGTATTCACCTTTCCCGATAGTCCTGGTAGGGATAAAGTAAAGAATACAAATCACTCCAATGTCCTAAATAAGAATAGAAACAATGGGGTAATTGGCTTACAGTCATACGAAGAACTCCTTGTAATACTACATTAAGTCCATATTTTCTGTCTCTAGGTTTCATGCTTTTTATTTATCTTTTAAAATGTTTTTTAGAAATTTCAGCAGATTTTGAAACTTTTAACTGGTAGTATAATCAATAGTTGTATGGGAGCATATTGCTTACACTATGACCTTATCCACTTATTTTCCTTTTGTACACATATCTGGCAAACTAAATGCTCATCATTTTTTGCTTTTTGTTTACTAGTCTACACTTCAGGTCAAAATACTAAGTTTCTTTCACTTCACTCACTTGCTCAAATTTGTACACTGACTATATGCAAGGTGAAAAAAATTCCTGTTTTCTATTTGTTAACTGGATGTTTTGTTCTTGATTTTGGTGAGGTATTTTTGGGGTTGAGGGGGGCAGCACCTTATTCCTGTACCAATAAGATTTGCTAACACCTTCAGGTAGGAATAATTACATTATGAATTTGTGATAGAGATCCCGGGTTCCTTGAATTACTGCCAATTCTTAATTACCTGCAGTTATGGAAAAAACTAGGAATACAGGGAATTACCTAAAAATCTTTTTATATTTGGCACTGAAGTAATTTTTATACTTCTACTTGCATATAGATCTTTGCATCCAAAATCCAGTGCCTAAAGTTAAACAGAAAACATTGGCTTTAGTATAGTATGTTATCTTGAGATTTAGAAGCAAGAAGTATCTCTGATAAGCTAAAGGGGGAGAGTGTATTTCCCTCCTCTTAAATATTTGGGGAGCCCTGAATAATAACAGTAACTAACAGTACAGCATGTTCTTGAACATCACCCCTCATTCTGTGGGGATAAATTAGCAGCCCAGTTATGAATGAGCAATCAAAACATAGAGTAAATGAATGTAACGTCACATCTTTCTTTCTTTCTCATTTACATTGGTCTTTGACCACTGTAAATTTTCAGAACACCAAAAAAAAAAGTGGAGCATTAAAAAAGAAGTAAATCCACAAGAATTTTTTGAGCCTGTTACCCTGAGAAAACATATTTTGTACAAAATAACTATTAAAGTATACAACATCACTGACTGGAAATTTCAATCGAGTTAGGTACTGAAATATAAATTCTTGAAATGCAGTTACTTTCACAAACCTCATTTTACAGATTGGTGGCAGAATTCCCTGCAACTGGAGGAATACTTACTTCATGGCAGTTTTACTCTGTGAAGCTCCTCAGATACGTTAGCTTCTATGATTATTTTATTGCTTCCTGTGAAATCATATTTTGTATTTTTATTATTGTCTTCACAATACAAGAAATCAAAAAACTGAAAGAATTTAAATTTGCCTATTTCAAAAGTATTTGGAACTGGCTAGAATTATTACTTTTGGTGGTAAGTATATTTTCACAGATATGGTTGATAGAAATCACATCTGAACTCACAAATGAGGGAGCTGTAAAAAAAAAAAAAAAAGTAGAATTTTCTATTCATCTAGGATTTATTCTAAAAGCTGTAAGTATCAACCATAAAATGAACTGTCAAAGTAGATATTAATGGTGTGCCTCCAAAAGGTAGAAGTCTTTTTTTTCTCTGATTTGGTCCTTGTGAGGACTAGCATAAACCTAGAGGAATAGGTGATTTCATAGGTATTATGATTTAATTGGCACAGTTAAGTCTCCCTATTCCCACCCAAAAATATGTATTCCTTACAGGAATGTGTTGAAAATAAAGATTATTTGGGGGAAAGGTCCTTCAAAATGTATTCTTCTACATTGCCTAAATCTGCTATCCTGAATTTTTAAACAGGTAAAAGACAAGCCTAGGCAGAATACTGAAGGTGGGGATAAGGTTTGAGAAGCCAGAAGGGGTAGCTTGTAGGTGCAGAGGTGCCACCAGGATTGGGGGAATAGTCCTTGAAAGAAGCTCCAAAGACTGCCAGTTCTTATAACTAGAAAATACTAAAATAAACGTAGAGGGCAGAGTGAGACAAACTGTAAGATTTTGGTTTTAGGAACAATGAGCAAATATTCGGGCTTATACAATCTGATCTTTCACTCTTATTGGCCCTTAGTTATAGCCAATTGAGTGTGTGTGTCTGTGTATTTGTGTATATATATTATATATAAATATATATGTATATATTTCAGCCTGACAGTGACAAGACAGGTCCAGGTCACCTGTTCCCAATGGCAGAACTTCACAAACTTGCCAGGCCTTCTACCTGGTGTGTGTGTGTGTGTATACATATATATAAAATCTGTTTCCCAAAACCAAATTGAAAGTTTTTCTGGTACCCCCCCCAATAATGCTTAACATAGGGCATAAGCATTAAATGTTTAACTGAGTATTTTAGGGAAAAGAAGTCAAAGGAAATTTTTCATAATAGTTATAACAGTCATATAGCTTTATAATAATAATAGATAAATAATAGACAAAAGATAATCTGGTCCTAAAATCCTCTCCTAAAAGAACTGTTAGACACAGCCGCCAGCCCAGAGCTGGATCACGTAAGTGCAGTTGCACACCCCCTGCTCCAGAATCCTCCAGAGTCAGGTGGCGTGTGCTGCATGGGGTATTTGTAAACTCTGGGATAAAGCCAGGAAGAAAGAATTGGATCGCGATGTCCCAGCATGGCCCTTCACTATTCAGCCCCAACACACACCTGTTTACCTGGAATGCATCTGGAAAGAGCTGCAACCAAATCTGCCTTCCTCCAGTCCCACTTGGTGGTTTCCAACCGCCCAGACCTGCCGTAAACCACTGAATCCCAAATGATGACAGCATTCTTCCATGTTCCATTATTTCAGAACTAGTTTGGAGAAATCAAGCCCTGAGCCTTTGGAGTGGGAGCACTGACTCCAAGATCCTAGACTACCAGAGAACTAACCCTAGGAAGTATCAAATAGTGAGAAGTCACACAAAGGAAACCACTTGAATACAAGACCCAGCATCCTCCAACCATAGCACCCCGTGCAGGACGCCTCATCTAAACAACAAACAAAACAAAAATACAAACTTAATCACCAGCAGACAAGATTACCAACTCACTCAGCCTTGCCCATCAGAGAAAAAACAAACAAAAAAACCCAGCACAAATCTCACCCTATATGAAGCTTACACAAACCACTGGACCACCCTTGGGAGGGCACAAACCAAAAGGAAGAAAGAATTCAACCTTGAAGCCTGGGAAAAGGAGACCTCAAATACAGTAAGTTTAAAAAAAAATTAATAATAATAGTGAAAAGGCAGAGAAATACTACACAAAAGAAGGGACAAACTAGAAACACAGAAGTCCAAATACATGAAGATGAAATAGGCAAACTACTTGAAAAAGAATTCAGAATAATAATGATAATAAAGATGATCAAAAACCTTGAAAACAAAATGAAGAAAATGCAAGAATCAATTAACAAAGATGTAGAAGAATTAAAGAATAAACATACAGAGACAACGCAATTACTGAAATTAAAAATACTCTAGAAGGAATCAATAGCAGAGTATCTGAAGCAGAATAATGAATCAGTGAGCTGAAGATAAAATGGTGGAAATAACTTCTGAAGAGCAGAATAAAGTAAAAAGAATGAAAAGAACTGAGAATAGTCTCAGAGACTTCTGGGACAATACCAAATGCACCAACATTCAAATTATAGGGGTCCCAGAAGAAGAAGAGAAAAAGAAAGGGTATGAGAAAATTTTTGAAGAAATTATATAGTTGAAAATTTCCCCAACATGGAAAAGGAAATAATCAAGTCCAAGAGGCACAAAGAGTCCCATACAGGATAAACACAAGGAGAAACAAGCCAAGACACATACTAATCAAACTAACAAAGACTAAACACACAAAGAATATTAAAAGCAGCAAGAGAAAAGCAACAAGTAACATACAAGGGAAACCCCATTCGCTTAACAGAAACCCTATACACTTTCAGCAGAAACTCTGCAGGCCCGAAGGGAAAGGCAGGATATATTTAAAGTACTGAAAGAGAAAAATCTACGACCAAGATTACTATACCTGGCAAGGATCTCATTCAAAAATTGTTGGAGAAATAAAAAGCTTTTCAAACAAGCAAAAGTTAAGAGAATTCAGTACCACCAAACCAGCTTTACAACAAATATTAAAGGGACTTATATACTCAAGAAATACAAGAGAAGGAAAAAGATCTACAAAATCAACCCCAAACAATTAAGACAATGGCAGTAGGAACGTATATATCAATAATTTCTTTAAATGTAAATGGACTAAATGCTCTAACCAAAATACAGATACTGGCTGAATGGATACAAAAACAAGACCCATATACATGCTGTCTACAAGAAATCCACTTCAGACCTAAAGACACATATAGACTGAAAGTGAGAGGATGGAAAAATATAGTCCATGCAAATGGGAAGCAAAAGAAAGCTGGAGTAGCAATCCTCGTATCAGACAAAATAGACCTTAAAATAAAGATTACAAGAGATAAGGAAGGACACTACATAATGATCAAGGGATCAATCCAAGAGGAAGACATAACTGTAAATATCTATGCACTCAACATAGGAGCACCTCAATACATAAGACAATCACTAACAGACATAAAAGGAGAAACTGACAGTAACACAATAATAGTAGGAGACTCTGAACACCCCACTCACACCAATGGACATATCATCAAAACAGAAAATTAATAAGGAAAGACAAGTCTTAAATGATACATTAGAGGAGATGGATCTCATTGACATCTTCAGGACATTCCATCCAAAAGCAGAAGAATACACTTTCTTCTCAAGTGCACATGGAACACTCTCCAGGATAGATCACATCTTGAGTCACAAATCAAACCTCAGTAAATTTAAGAAAATTGAAATCGTATCAAGCATCTTCTCTGACCACAGTGCTATGAGATTAGATATCAATTACAAGAAAAAAACTGTAAGAAACACAAACCCATGGAGATTAAAACATGTTTCTAAATAACCAACAGGTTACTGAAGAAGTCAAAAGGGAAGTTAAAAAAATTCTAGAAACAAATGACAATGAAAACATGACAACTCAAAACCTACGGGATGTAGCAAAAGCAGTTCTAAGAGGGAAGTTTATAGCAATACAATCCTACCTCAAAAAATAAGAAAAACATTGAAAAGACAACCTAACTTTACACTTAAAACAACTGGAAAAACAACAACAACAACAAAATCAGTAGAAGGAAATAAATCATAAAGATCTGAGCAGAAGTAAATGAAAAAGAAGTGAAAGAAACAATAGTAGAGTTTAATAAAACTAAAAGCTGGTTCTTTGAGAAGAGAAACAAAATTGACAAACCTTTAGCCAGATTCATCAAGAACAAAAGAGAAAAGAATCAAATCAACAAAATTAGAAATGAAAAAGGAGAAATTACAACAGACAATGCAGAAATACAAAAGATTATAAGAGACTATTGTGAACAACTATATGGCAATAAAATGGATAATCTGGAAGAAATGGGCAGATTCTTAGAAAAGTTCAATCTTCCAAGACTGAACCAGGAAGAAATAGAGGTTATGAACAACCCAATTACAAGCACTGAAATTGAAGCTATAATCAAAAATTTCCCAGAAAACAAAAGCCTAGGACCAGATGGCTTCAGAGGAGAATTCTATCAAATATTTAAAGAAGAGCTAATGCCTAGCCTTCTAAAACTCCTTCAAAAAATTGCAGAGGAAGGAACACTTCCAAACTCATTCTACGAGGCCACCATCACCCTGATACCAAAACCAGACAAAGACAACACAAAAAAAGGAAACTACAGGCAAATATCACTGATGAATATAAATGCAGATATCCTCAAGAAAATTTTAGCAAACAGAATTAAGCAACACATCAAACAGCTGATACACCATGATCAAGTTAAGTTTATTCCAGGGATGCAAGGATTCTTCAATATATGCAAATCAATCAATGTGATATACCATATTAATAAACTGAAAGATTAAAAAACATATGATAATCTCAAAAGATGCAGAATAAACCTTTGACAAAATTCATCACCCATTTATGATTAAAACTCTTCAAATAATGGGCATAGAAGGAACCTACCTCAACATACTAAAGGCCATATATATGATAAGCCTACAGCAAACATTATTCTCAATGATGAAAAACTGAAATCATTCCCCCTAAGATCAGGAACAACACAGGGTGTCCACTTTCACCACTGCTATTCAACATAGTTCTGGAAGTCCTAGCTACAGCAATCAGAGAAGAAAAAGAAATAAAAGGGATCCAGATCAGAAAAGAAGAAGTAAAGCTCTCACTGTTTGCAGATGACATGATACTGCACATAGAAAACCCTAAAGATAGGATCAGAAAATTACTAGAACTAGTTAGTGAATTTAGCAAAGTTGCAGGATATAAAATCAATACACAGAAATCACTTGCATTTCTATATACCAACAATGAAAAATCATAAAGAGAAATTAAGGAATCAATCCCATTCACCACTGCAACAAAAAGAATTAAATATCTACAAATAAACTTATCTAAGGAGACAAAAGAACTGTACACAGAAAATTATAAGACACTAATGAAAGAAATCAAAGATGACATAAACAGATGGAGAGATATTCCATGTTCCTGGGTAGGAAAAATCAATGCTGTGAAAATGACTATACTACCAAATCCAAACTACAGATTCAATGTGATCCCTATCAATTTACCAACATTTTTCACAGAACTAGAACAAAAACTTTTATATGGAAACACAAAAGACCCCAAATAGCCAAAGCAGTCTTGAAAAAGAAGAATGGAGCTAGAGGAATCAACATTCCTGACCTCAGATTATACTACAAAACTACAGTCATCAAGACAGTATAGTACTGGCATAAAAACAGAAATATAGACCAATGGAACAAGATAGAAAGCCCATAAATAAACCCATGCTCCTATGGGTACCTTAGTTTTGAGAAAGGAGGCAAGAATATACAATGGGGCAAAGACAGCCTCTTCAATAAATGGTGCTGGGAAAACTGGACAGCTACATGTAAAAGAATGAAATTAGAACACTTCCTCACACCATATACAAAGATAAACTCAAAATGGATTAAAGACCTAAGTGTAAGACTAGAAACTATAAAACTCTTAGAGGAAAACATAGGCAGAACAGTCAAAGACATAAATCAAAGCAAGCTCCTCTATGATCCACCTCCTAGAGTAATGGAAATAAAAACAAAAGTAAACAAGTGGGATCTGATTAAACGTAAAGGCTTTTACCCAGCAAAGGAAACTATAAGCAAGGTGAAAAGACAACCCTCAAAATGGGAGAAAATAATAGCAAATGAAACAACTGAAAAAGGATTAATTTCCAAAATACACAAGCAGCTCATACAACACAATGCCAGAAGAACAACCCACCCAATCAAAAAGTGGGAGAAAGACGTAAATAGACATTTCTCCAAAGAAGACATACGGATGACTAACAAATACATGAAAAGATACTCAACATCGCTCATTATTAGAGAAATGCAAATCAAAACTACAATGAGATATCACCTCACACCGGTCAGAATGGCCATCATCAAAAAGTCTACAAACAATAAATGCTGGAGAGGGTGTGGAGAAAAGGGAACACTCTTGCACTGTTGGTGGGAATGTAAACTGATACAGCCACTATGGAAGACGGTATGGAGATTCCTTAAAAAGCTAGGAATAAAACCACCATATGACCCAGCAATCCCACTCCTAGGCATATACCCTGAGGAAACCAAAACTGAAAAAGAAACATGTGTCCGATTGTTAATTGCAGCACTATTTACAATAGTTAGAACATGGAAGCAACCTAGATGTCCATCGACAGATGAATGGATGGAGAAGTTTTGGTACAAATACACAATAGAATCTTACTTAGCCATAAAAAGGAATGCATTTGAGTCAGTTCTAATGAGGTGAATGAACCAAGAACCTATTATACAGAGTGAAGTAGTCAGAAAGGGAAAGATAAATATTGTATTCTAATGCATATATACAGAATCTAGAAAATGGTACTGAAGAATTTATTTACAGGGCAGAAGTGGAGAAAAAGACATAGAGAATAGATTTATAGACATGGGGAGAGGGGAGGAGAGGGTGAGATGTATGGAGAGAGTAATATGGAAACTTACATTACCATATGTAAATTAAATAGCCAACAAGAATTTGCTATATGGCTAGGGAAACTCAAACAGGGGCTCTGTATTAACCTAGAGGGGTGAGATGGGGAAGGAGGTGGGAGGGAGTTTCAAAAGGGTGGGAATATATGTATACCACTGGAGAAGGGAATGGCAAACCACTTCAGTATTCCTGCCGTGAGAACCCCATGAACAGTATGAAAAGGCAAAAAGATAGGACACTGAAAGATGAACCCCCCAGGTCAGCAGGTGCTCAATATGCTACTGGAGATCAGTGGAGAAATAACTCCACAAAGAATGAGACGGAGCCAAAGCAGAAACAACACGCAGCTGTGGATGTGACTAGTGATGGAAGTAAAGTTCAATGCTGTAAAGAGCAATATTGCATAGGAACCTGGAATGTTAGGTTCATGAATCAAGGCAAATTGGAAGTGGTCAAACAGGACATGGTAAGAGTGAACATCGACATTTTAGGAATCAGTGAAGTAAAATGGACTGGAATGGGTAAATTCAACTCAGATGACCATTATATCTACTATTATGGGCAAGAATCCCTTAGAAGAAATGGAGTAGCCATCATAGTCAACAAAAGAGTCTGAAATGCAGTACTTGGATGCAATCTCAAAAACAACAGAATGATCTCTGTTTGTTTCCAAGGCAAACCATTCAATATCACAGTAATCCAAGTCTATGCCCTGCCCAGAAGTGCTGAAGAAGCTGAAGCTGAACGGTTCTATGAAGACCTACAAGACCTTCTAGAACTAACACCCAAAAAAGATGTCCTTTTCATTATAGGGGACTGGAATGCAAAAGTAGGAAGTCAAGAGATACCTGGAGTAAAAGGCAAATTTGGCCTTGGGAGTACAGAATGAAGTAGGGCAAAGGCTAATAGAACTTTGCCAAGAGAACACACTGGTCATAGCAAACACCCTCTTCCAACAACACAAGAGAGGACTCTACACAGGGACATCACCAGATGGTCAACACCAAAATCAGATTGATTATATTCTTTGCAGCCAAAGATGGAGAAGCTCTATACAGTCAGCAAAAACAAGACTGGGAGCTGACTGTGGCTCAGATCATGAACTCTTTATTGCCAAATTCAGACTGAAATTGAAGAAAGTAGGGAAAACAACTAGACCATTCAGGTATGACCTAAATCAAATCCTTATGATTATATAGCAGAAGTGAGAAATAGATTCAAGGGATTAGATCTGACAGAGTGCCTGAAGAACTATGGATGGAGGCTCGTGATATACAGGAGACAGGGATCAAGACTATCCCCAAGAAAACGAAATGCAAAAAGGCAAAATGGCTGTCTGAGGAGGTCTTATTTATATAGCTGTGAAAAGAAGAGAAGTGAAAGGCAAAGGAGAAAAGGAAATCTATATTCATTTGAATGCAAAGTTCCAAAGAATAGAAAGGAGAAATAAGAAAGCTTTCCTCAGTGATCAATGAAAAGAAATAGAGGAAAACAATTGAATGGGAAAGATTAGAGATCTCTTCAAGAAAATTAGAGATACCAAGGGAACATTTCATGCAAAGATGGGCACAATAAAGGACAGAAATGGTACAGACCTAACAGAAGCAGAAGATATTAACAAGAGATGGCAAGAATACACAGAACTACACAAAAAAGATGTTCACGACCCAGATAATCACAATGGTGTGGTCACTCACCTAGAGCCAGACATCCTGGAATGCGAAGTCAAGTGATCTTTAGGAAGCATCACTACGAACAAAGCTAGTGGAGGTGATGGATTTCCAGTTGAGCTATTTCAAATCCTAAAAGATGATGCTATAAAAGTGCTGCACTCAATATGCCAGCAAATTTGGAAAACTCAGCAGTGGCCACAGGACTGGAAAAGGTCAGTTTTCATTCCAATCCCAAAGAAAGGCGATGCCAAAGAATGCTCAAACTGTGCACAATTGCACCCATCTCACACACAAGCAAAATAATGCTCAAAATCCTCCAAGCCAGGCCTCAATAGTACATGAACCGTGAACTTCCAGATGGTCAACCTGGATTTTAAAAAGGCAGAGGAAACAGAGATCAAATTGCCAACATCTGTTGGATCATGGAAAAAGCAAAGTAGTTCCTGAAAAACATTTACTTCTGCTTTATTGACTACACCAAAGCCTTTGACTGTGTGGATCACAACAAACTGTGGGAAATTCTTCAAGAGATGGGAATATCAGACC
>NW_011494775.1:1010004-1067287 GCF_000754665.1 Bison bison bison | reverse complement strand
AAATCTATATGCAGGTCAAGAAGCAACAGTTAGAACTGGACATGGAACAACAGACTGGTTCCAAGTTGGGAAAGGAGTACATCAAGACTGTATATTGTCACCGTGTTTATTTAACTTATATGCAGAGTACATCATGAGAAATGCTGGGCTGGATGAAGCACAAGCTGGAATCAAGATGGCCAGGAAAAATATCAATAACCTCAGATATGCAGATGACATCACACTTATTGCAGAAAGTGAAGAACTAAAGAGCCTCTTGATCAAAGTGAAAAAGTTGGCTTAAAACTCAACATTCAAAAAACTAAGATCATGGCATCTGGTCCCATCACTTCATGGCAAATAAATGGGGAAGCAATGGAAACAGTGAGCGACTTTATTCTTGGGGTGCTCCAAAATCACTGCAGATGGTGACTGCAGCCATGAAATTTAAAAATGCTTGCTCCTTGGAAGAAAAGTTATGACCAACCTAGACAGCATATTAAAAAGCAGACATTACTTTGCCAACAAAAGTCAATCTAGTCAGAGCTATAGTTTTTCCAGTAGTCATGTATGGATGTCAGAGTTGGACTGTAAAGAAAGCTGAGCACCGAAGAATTGATGCTTTTGAACTGTGGTGTTGGAGAAGACTCTTGAGAGTCCCTTGGATTGCAAGGAGATCCAACAAGTCCATCCTAAAGGAAATCAGTCCTGAATATTCATTGGAAGGACTGATGCTGAAGCTGAAGCTCCAATACTTTGACCACCTGAAGCGAAGAACTGACTCATTTGAAAAGATCCTGATGCTGGGAAAGACTGAAGGCGGGAGAAGGGGACAACAGAGGATGAGATTGTTGGATGGCATCACTGACTCGATGTACATTAGTTTGAGTAAACTCCGGGAGTTGGTAATGGGCAGGGAGGCCTGGCATGCTGCAGTCCATGGGGTCACAAAGAGTTGGACACGACTGAGGGACTGAACTGAACTGATATGTATACCTATGGCTGATTCTTTTTGAGGTTTGACAGAAAACAACAAAAGTCTGTAAAGCAATTATCCTTCAATAAAAACTTAATTTTTAAAACATTGTTAAAGAGTCCTAAAGGGGGTTATTTTTTTGGAACTGTAAAAAAATTTTTCTTAAGAGTGAAAAATATTAAACTCTTAGGTATCATGTAGTTAAATGGAGCAAAAACTCTTATAGCCTAGTCAGAATTATATAATCATTTTATATATTTGTGTTTTATGCCTCAAAGAAACAAAAAGGCATATAGATTTTCCAATATATATAGCCAATATTTTGTTACTTTTATGATAATTATGCTACATTAAAGTTATGTCTTTGGAGAAGGAAATGGCAACCCACTCCAGTACTCTTGCCTGGAAAATCCCATGGATGGAGGAGCCTGGAGGGCTACAGTCCATGGGGTTAAAAAATAAATAAATAAATAAATAAATAAAGTTATGTCTTATCCTTTCCTTTTGGTTGAACTTCTGATGAAGTTTTTCATGTGTTTGTTTATAGGCTACACATTTAGAGGTAGAAATGATATCTAACTCTTCTTATTTTCCCATTTAGTTATGTTTTTCGACTGTTTTCTTCAGCTTATACTCTAATATGCAAATTTATCGCATGATTGGACGACTGTTAAGAAATACTGAAAAATATTCAGATTTCTATTTTCTTGCATACTGGCACATTTATTACAACAACATAATTGCCATAACCATCTTCTTTGCATGGATAAAGGTATTTATATTTTATCAGATATAACAGATTAGATATGTTTTATTACATTAGATAAAAGCCTTCCCTGGTGGCTCAGATGGTAAAGAGTCTGCCTGCAGTGTGGGAGACCCAGGTTCGATCCCTGGCTTGGGAAGATCCCCTGGAGAAGGAAATGTCAACCCACTCCAGTATTCTTTCCTGGAAAATCCCATGGATGGAGGAGCCTGGCAGCTACAGTCCATGGGGTTGCAAAGAGTTGGTCATGACTGAGCGACTTCACTTTATTACATTAGATAATAAGAACTCAAACTACAAAGTTATGGAAAAAAAAAACAAAAAGATACTCTTAACTATACAGTAATTTTTAAAAGTAGTTTGGCTTTGTGATGATTGCTGGCAAATCCTCAAACATCCTTGACCATCATTAAGCATCTCTCTTAATTTGAAGCAGATTTCTTCTGAAATTAACTTACTCTAAGTATAATCTTTAGTATTCTATCTCAATTAATTTTGTTCTTTTTCAGATATTCAAATTCATAAGCTTTAATAAGACAATGTCTCAGCTGTCATCAACCTTGTCACGATGTATCAAAGACATAATAGGATTTGCTATCATGTTTTTTATAATATTCTTTGCTTACGCTCAGTTAGGATTTCTTGTTTTTGGATCACAGGTTGACGACTTTTCCACTTTTCAAAATGCCATGTAAGCTCTTAGTATAAATATATTTTCCAGTTTATAACAAAAAATCATGAATATGCCTATAAGTAGTGACATAAGCTTTAATAAATTTTAAAATGGTTTGATATTTTCACTGATGGCTAAATATCTGTTATACTCAAAGTGCAGTTAGACATTGAAAGATCCAAATTGAAGGTGTTATCCACTCTTCACTTGTTACTAGGTCAAGTTAGAAAAATAATTTTTTACTATTCTAGAAGTGAAAATTTTATCTAAGTTAAAAAATATTGGCTCCATTTCTCCAAGGTATCTATTCTCTGGGCAAAAGAAGTGTTTCCTTTAGAGGGCATCTTTAGAATCCTTTCATTGATATTGACTTGATTGTCCTTTGCTGATCTGGCAAAGCTGAATTTTAAAAATAGCTTTATACACATAAAGCAATTAGCAGATAACTAACTTATAGAACTGACTAGGTAGAATGCCTAGAAAAGTATTCAGGCTCTTCTTTAGAAGTGAGTAATTTTAATAAATTGACTTCCATTTTTGAGTAGATAAAACAAGTTGTCTGTATAAAAATAATTATATGTGTGTGTGTGTGTGTGTGTGTGTGTGTGAGAGAGAGAGAGAGAGAGAGAGAGAGAGATTGTCTAACACAGGGGTCCCCAACCTCTGATCTGATGGAGCTAATGTAATAATAGAAAAAAAATGCACAATAAATGCCAGGTGCTTAAATCCTCCTGAAGCCACCCCTGCTTCTGCAGTCCATGGAAGAATTGTCTTGCACGAAACCAGTCCCTGGTGCCAAATACTTTGGGCTCTGCTGGTCTAAAATATCAGGTCTCAAAAATGTGTTCTGTACAATCTAGACCAAGATTTTCTGGGGGAAATAGTTTAATATTTAAGAAAGTTTAAGAAATTTCCCATCACTCTTGGAAATTTGTAGTCCATGGTAACATAGGGCTCTGAGAAAAACTGTACTACTTTCTTCAGTTCAGAATTCCTCAAATTGTCCATGGTCCTTTTACTCAATTGGGAGTAAATTTTAGTGCATTCCATGGGATCACAAAGAGTCAGACATGACTGAGCAACTGAATTTAGTCGGGAAAATCTCATTATCCACATGTAAATAATTGAAGTACCACTGTTTGAAATTTAATAACATTTTTTCTGAAATAATCCTTTACTAAACAAGAGGATAGAATTCTACTTTCTACGTCTGCCACTAGCTATTTAATTTTTCTAGATCTTAATTTCTTTGTCTGTAAATGAATGGGCTGAACTAAATCTCTCCCAGAGGTCCCTTCCAACTACAAATGAGAAGTCTAACTAGTTTACCCTGAGTCAATGTTTGCAGTTTCAACAACTTCTTGGTCCCTTCCTAGGATCTTAAGTGTAGTAATAAAACTAATTAATACTGGACATTAAATATGAATGTAATAATCTACAGGTTGGAAATGTGTCTTACCTTGGATAATGGGAGGAAAGAAAGTATAAGACACAAATTAAGCAGACAGAAAGGTTCAGAATGGATTGAGGGAACTTCTGCTTTTGGTAATGATGTGCAAGGCTATTCAAATCAATCTCTTCACAATTTATGAGTGTCCAAAATCAGAAAGCAAGAACCCAGAGAAGTAGCTCCAGCATCCAAAGCTATTCTTCCCTGAAGGCTTTTTTAAAGCTGATAAAGATTTTAAGCTGTTATAAAATTTACCATCTTAACTACTTTTAAAACCATTTCTAAGAGTGAAGTACATTCGTATTGTTCAATCATCACCATCATTCACCTCCAGAAATCTATCTTGCAAAACTGAAACTCTCATATTCATTAAACAGGAATTCTCCATTTCTCCCCCTATTCCAGCCCCTGCAACCATTAGTGTACTTTTTGTCTCTCATTTTGATTACTTGAGGTAATTCTCATAGAATCATACACTATTTGTCCATTTCTAATTTATTCCACTTAGCATAATATCATCAACAATGTTGTAGAATGTGTCAGGATTTCCTTCCTTTTTGAGGCTGAATAATATTCCACTGTGTGTTACACACACATCACATTTTGCTTTCCATTAATCTGTCAATGACACTTGAGCTGCTTCCATGTTTTCATTCTTCTGAATAATGTTACGGTGAGAACATGGTGTACAAATCGATTTGAGATCCTACTTTGAATTCTTTTGGGTATATACCCAGAAGTAGAATTTTGGATCATATGGTAATTTTGAATTTTCTGAGGAACTGCTATACTGTTGTCCACAGTGGACACTGAATTTTACATTTCTTCTAACGGTGCATAGAGGTTTCACTTTCTCCACAGCCTTATCAAAAATTATTTTGTTTTGATGGTAGCCATCCTAATGGGTGTGAGGTATAGTATCTCATTGTGTCTTGGATTTGCATTTCTCTACTAATTAGCAATACTGAGCATTTTCATATGCTTATGCCTATGTTGGTCCACTTGATGATGTCTCGTAAGTCCCTTAAGGCTCTGTTCACTGTTTCTGTAAACTCTTCTCTTTCAGTTCCTCAGACTCAGTTATTTCAATGGCCCTACCTTCAAATTCACTAATTTTTTTTTTCTGCCTGCAAATCTACCTTTGAATCCCTCTAATGAATTTTCATTTCAGTTATTGTACTTTGCAGCTCTAGAATTTCTTTTTGGTTTGAGGTTTTCTTTTTCCTGATATTTCCACTTTGTTCATACTTAGTTTTCTTGACTTTCTCCAACTTGTTTTAGTTCTTTGAGAATCTTTAAAATGGTTAGGTCTAGGAGTCTACCATGTGGTCTCACTCAGGGATAGTTTTTGTTGATTCACTTTTTCCCTTTGAATAGGCCATACTCTCCTTTCTTTGTATGCCTTGTCATTTTTTGTTGTAAACCAGATAATCACGATGGTGTGATCACTCACCTAGAGCCAGACATCCTGGAATGTGAAGTCAAGTGGGCCTTAGAAAGCATCACTACAAACAAAGCTAGTGGAGGGGATGGAATTCCAGATGAGCTATTTCAAATCCTGAAAGACGACACTGTCAAAGTGCTGCACTCAATATGCCAGCACATTTGGAAATTTCAGCAATGGCCACAGGACTGGAAAAGGTCAGTTTTCATTCCAATCCCAAAGAAAGGCAATGCCAAAGAATGCTCAAACTACTGCACAATTCTCAAAATTCTCCAAGCCAGGCTTCAGCAATATGTGAACCGTGAACTTCCAGATGTTCAAGCTGGTTTTAGAAAAGGCAGAGGAACCAGAGATCAAATTGCCAACATCCGCTGGATCATGGAAAAAGCAAGAGTTCCAGAAAAACATCTATTTCTGCCTTATTGACTATGCCAAAGCTTTTGACTGTGTGGATCACAATAAACTGTGGACAATTCTGAAAGAGATGGGCCACTTGACCTGCCTCTTGAGAAACCTATATGCAGGTCAGGAAGCAACATGGAACAACAGATTGGTTCCAAATAGGAAAAGTACGTCAAGGCTGTATATTGTCACCCTGCTTATTTATCTTATACAGAGTACATCATGAGAAACGCTGGGCTGGAAGAAGCACAAGCTGGAATCAAGACTGCCAGGAGAAATATCAATAACTTCAGATATGCAGATGACACCACCCTCATGGCAGAAAGTGAAGAGGAACTAAAAAGCCTCTTGATGAAAGTCAAAGAGGAGAGTGAAAAAGTTGGCTTAAAGCTCAACATTCAGAAAACAAAGATCATGGCATCTGGTCCCATCACTTCGTGGGAAATAGATGGGGAAACTGTCACTTTATTTTTTTGGGTGCCAGAATCACTGCAGATGGGTGACTGCAGCCATGAAATTAAAAGAGGCTTACTCCTTGGAAGGAAAGTTATGACCAACCTAGATAGCATATTAAAAAGCAGAGATATTACTTTGCCAACAAAGGTCTGTCTAGTCAAGGCTACAGTTTTTCTAGTGGTCGTGTATGGATGTGAGAGTTGGGACTGTGAAGAAAGCTGAGCGCTGAAGAATTGATGCTTTTTATTTTTAAATTTTACATTAATTGTATTAGTTTTGCCAAATATCAAAATGAATCCGCCACAGGTATACATGTGTTCCCCATCCTGAACCCTCCTCCCTCCTCCCTCCCCATACCATCCCTCTGGGTCGTCCCAGTGCACTAGCCCCAAGCATCCAGTATCGTGCATCGAACCTGGACTGGCAACTCGTTTCTTACATGATATTTTACATGTTTCAATGTCATTCTCCCAAATCTTCCCACCCTCTCCCTCTCCCACAGAGTCCATAAGATTGTTCTATACATCAGTGTCTCTTTTGCTGTCTCGTACACAGGGTTATTGTTACCATCTTTCTAAATTCCATATATATGCGTTAGTATACTGTATTTATGTTTTTCCTTCTGGCTTTTGAACTGTGGTATAGGAAAAGACTTTTGAGAGTCCTTGGACGGCAAGGAGATCCAGCCAGTCCATCCTAAAGGAGATCAGTCCTGGGTGTTCATTGCAAGGATTGATGCTAAAGCTGAAACTCCAATACTTTGGCCACCTCATGCGAAGAGTTGACTCATTGGAAAAGACCCTGATGCTGGGAGGGATTGGCAGCAGGAGAAGGGGCCAACAGAGGATGAGATGGCTGGATGGCATCACCAACTCAATGGACCTGAGTTTGAGTGAACTCCGGTAGTTGGTGATGGGCAGGGAGGCCTGGCGTGCTGCTCATGGGGTCACAAAGAGTCAGACACGACTGACTGAACTGAACTGAAACATTTAAGTCTAACAATGTGATAATTTTGGAAATCAGTTCATTTCCCTTCCCCAGGGCCTGCTATGTTTTCTGCTGTGGTTTTTCATTGTTGACTGTCTCCATGCTGAGGATCAGCCTGAGGTGTAAACTTAAAAGGTCTTCTCAGGTCTCTTCTGAACCTGTGCCATTCCTTGGGCATGCATAGTGATTTTCTAATTTCCTCCACATATGCAGGGGGTTTTGTGTTTATTTTTTCAGTGTCCTAGTCTTTAATGTCTGGTTCCCAAAGGGAAGAAAGAAAAAAATGAAGAAGGAAAGGGCATTGAGCCTCTAAATCCCAAGGACATTGCTTCGGCCAGAGAGGGAGGGACTTGCAACCAATGTAGTGAGATACCTGCCTCGTCATCAGCAGCAATCAGAACACAGACCCCTGATGTTTGGACAATCCAATCCTTCTTGCCCACCCTGGCTCCCACAAGCCATGCACAAGCTGCTCCAGGAATACACGCAGGGCCACCTGCCACGGGCTGAGGGATTGGAAGTGCACGTGCACGCGCACACATGCTCACTCAGTCACGTCCAACTCTTTACGACCCCATGGACTATAATCCGTGGCTATACACCAGGCTCCTCTGTCCATGGAATTTTTCTGGCAAGAATGATGGAGTGGGTTGCCAATTCTTCCCCGAGGGTTATCTTCCCAACTCAGGGATCAAACCAGAGTCTCCTGCATTGGGAGATGGATTCTCTACCACTGAGTCACCTGGGAAGCCCAGGAGGTGGGTAGCTGCTGTCAAACTAAAAGTTTAAATTTACTCAAATTGTCCAGTCCTTTCCTAGATGTTGCAAGCCAACAGACTCTACAGAGTTCATTTCAAATGTTACATCAGATTGTGCCAGTGAGACTGTTGTCAAGGTGGTGAGACAGATTCCTAGTGCTCCTTACTCCATCTTCCCCAAAATCTCCATTGTGAAGGCATTTTTGCTGATCCAGGAGAAAGTTAAGAAATTGTGTCCCTAGTTACTTCTCAAGGAGGAGACAGAAGAGAAACCCAGAGCCTTTGTGTGTGTGTTGGAAAGTAGGGTAGGGGGAGAAGAGCAGTGTGTGATAACCTTGCCACACATAAAGCAGGGATCTGAAGTGCTACAGCCTCAAGTTAAAAATAAATCTCTCAGTGACTTGAAGTCGGGGTTTAATCACCTAGGGATTAAATGAGCTTCACCTATCCAGGGAAGCTCATTATCTTGAACTTGGTTTAAGATAGCCCCAAGCTAGAATGTCCATATACACCTGCAGACACATATACAAATCTTTCTGGAAAACAGTATCTTCATCCCAAGTCCTTCAAGTATAATTTTCTGCTCATGGTCAAAGATAACCTCATATAAAAGGAGGAAAAAATCATAAGAACTAACAGATACAACAGACAACAGAAACAAACTCATAGACTTCAAATATAGTAATAGTAATATATTTAGAGAAATAAAACACAAGTCAGAAAATATCTTTAGAGAACAGGATAGTGTAAAAAGTGGCATATTTGAAAAAGTATCAAATACTTATCATTTCTTAAATACAACTTAAGCATTAAAAAATCAAATTAAAAACACTTAAATAAAACCTCATATTCTCCTATGCCAGAGAGAAAAAAGTTTGATTTGCTAAGAAACTTTGGTCTCCTAATTCAGCATTTCTCTGTCATATGTAAAAAGCATTTGAATTCAGTATTAGAAACTAGATAAATACTTTACATATGATTTAGTCAGGTCTCAGGTACCAAGGATGAAATTCCAGAAAACTCGAGTCCTAGGACTCCAAATAGCTGATTTCTTTGAATACATTTTCTTCCTTTATTGTACACGGTGCTATGGTTCCCTTCATGTGATTGGCTTAAAAAACAAGAAACATTCTTTTTCAGTCCTTTGACTGAAAAAATCATGCAAAGTGTCTGTTGTTCAATCACTAAGTTTTGTCCAACTCTTTGGAACCTCATGGACTATAGCACTCCAAGCTTCCCTGTCTTTCACTGTCTCTTGAAGTTTGCTCAAACTCATGTTCACTGAGTCAGTGATGCCATCCAAATATCTCACCCTCTGTTGTCCCTTCTCCTCCTGCCTTCAATCTTTCCCAGCATCAGCGTCTTTTCTAATGAGTTGGCTCTTCACATTAGGTGGCCAAAGTATTGGAGCCTCAGCTTCAGTCCTTCCAATGAATATTCAGGGTTGATTTCCTTTAGGATTGACTGGTTTGATCTCCTTGCAGTCCAAGGGACTGTCTAGAGTCTTCTCCATTACCACAATTGGAAAGCATCAATCCTTTGGCCTTCTGTATGGTCCAACTCTTGCATCTGTACATGACTACTGGAAAAACGATAGTAAAGTGTCTACATACTAGTAAAAACTCCTTTCCAGGTTTCCCCTTAAAATACATATATATTAACATATATATTACATTTTTATAATTTTTAACGTATCTCTGGTATGTCTGGCAATACCACTGCAAATTAACGATGAGAAAATAAGACTTCAGGTTATGAAATCCTAATTCTACCTCTCCTACTACTGTTCATTTGAGGCCTTAATTTCTTAATTTTTCCATCTATAAAATGAAGCTTTATAACATTTTCAATGCTATTTCACATCAAAGCCAAGTTTTTATATTTATTGGAGAAAATAAAACAAAACTCAGGCTCATGTTTGAGGATCATTACCAGCACTTGCTTGAGACTCGACAAGTGATAAATTGTTGGCATCCTTACACTTCAGTAGAAGAGCAGCAGAAATTAAGTGTATCATTGATAAAAGAAGTTGTAGGGTTCTCAGGTCTATTTCCAAGATGAAAGTCACTTTTGGGGAAGGTCAAAGTATCCTAAGTTTTATAAGGGCACAGGAATGGCTGAGGAGGTAACTGTCAAGACAAGCTGGTAAGGAGGAATCTCAAGGTTCAAATCTTGGAGGTGAACACTGGGTTCACATTGGTTAAATAAACTGAAGCCCCATCATTTCCTAAACTATCTGTTCAGCTATTAAGTCTTGCCTTCAGGGGAATTTTCTACACCCGACTGTATGCTAACAAAACTAAAGCCAGAAAGCACATACTATTTATGCAGTTAGGTATTTTTCCTAGACACATTAGTAACCATTAGTTGTCATGTATGTATGAAGAGATATAATATTTTCTAATGCTTTTCTTTATCCCCATAAAAGATTCACGCAATTTCGTATAGTTCTTGGAGATTTTAATTTTGCTGGCATTCAGCAAGCCAATCGTATCTTGGGACCCATTTACTTCATCACTTTCATCTTTTTCGTGTTCTTTGTCCTGCTGGTAAGAAAGATCGAATATACTCCCTTTTTTTGCTTATATTTTTCAGAATAAAAAATATAATTACTAATTTAGAAGAAATTACAGTACCACTCCTTAGTTGTCGGAACACTTACATTTATTAAGAACTGTGTAGATTTCTAGTAATCCAGCAAGTCTAAGTGATTTTAAGTTGTCCAATGGAGAATGTGACCATAATAGTTACCATCTGAGTGTTTACTGTATGCCAAGAGTTCCTAAATCTTTTACACATATAACTTGAATGTCCCAGGTCTCTCCAGCCTGGGATATTTCACACCAGTAAGTATGAATCAGGTCATTCATATTCTGCCCATCACAACAGCTTTTGGCCCTTATGGCTGAAAGCTCACACCTCTGTCATTTTTATGAGTCCCCAGAATTTATGAGTCTCTCACATGTGCTGGGGACAAACCTATTTGGCCTTCTTAATCAAGGAACTTGCTTTTCTACTCAAAGCACTGCTACTGTCCTCCATGACAACTTTTTTTTTTTTTTTTGGTCATGCACAGCAGTTATACCCTGATGGTGGGCAGGAGTCTTCAAAGCAACAGATCTGGGCCACAGAGAAATGTGGAGAGGTGGGCTTGAGATTAAGAATACTCTCTCCACAATTCTGTGTTAATCTGCACACTGGTAGTTTTAAGAGCCCTAGTGAAATTGTACATTTAAACACTCTACAGAATTTTAAAGGAAAAAAAAAACCCCTATGAACACATATTATTCTAAGTTTTCTTCTGATATCTAACATTAATAAATTTCTATATATTAACCAGTTTATATGCACTATTTTACATTGTTTTTTCCATTTATCATAAACATACTTGCCCATATCCACACACTAAATATTTCCCATTCCACTACATTTTTTTATATATAGTCTGAGAGCCATCTCTCTCTTACTGAGCATGTTACTTTTAAAATTTAAATCTAATTTTACAAATCCCAGCACCTGTCAAAGCCATTAACTTTTAAACTAAATTTTTACTGAAATACTTCATTTGACTATTTCTCCTCAGAACATGTTCTTGGCAATAATTAATGATACCTATTCTGAAGTGAAAGCTGACTATTCAATAGGCAGAAGGCCAGATTTTCAACTTGGTAAAATGATTAAAAAGGTATGTATATCAAATTCTCCTCATCAGAATTCTGAGGCCAATCTTGTTTGGTTGATACCCCAAGTGGTAGTGCAGGGAGGGGTTTTGGGTTTTTGCTTTGGAAGGCAATGGCACCCCACTCCAGTACTTTTGCCTAGAAAATCCCATGGACGGAGGAGCCTGGTAGGCTGCAGTCCATGGCGTCGCTGGAGTTGGACACGACTGAGCAACTTCACTTTCACTTTTCACTTTGATGCATTGGAGAAGGAAATGGCAACCCACTCCAGTGTTCTTGCCTGGAGAATCCCAGGGACGGGAAGCCTGGTGGGCTGCCGTCTATGGGGTCGCACAGAGTCGGACACGACTAAAGCGACACAGCAGCAGCAGTGTTACTCATATTTGTACTGTTTCACTACCAGGAGAAATGTTCTCTGGCTTTAAAAATGTGACCAGAAAGTATTTCAGAGTTCAAGTATATCAAAAAGCTATTGATCACTAAATGCAAAGCGCTATTTTCTGTATGGAAATATCTTCTTATCTGTTCTAGCCTCTTTCCTTGCCAGCCCAGTTTGGATCATATCACTTCTCTGCTCAAAATTCTTCAAAGTTTCCCTGGGCTTGTCAAAATTAAGTTCAAATTCTTTATTCAAACATTCAAGGGACTTCTCTAGTCTCAAAGTGTCAATGTATCTTTATTCATTATCATTTAAGTATACAATTTTTACTTTCTATGCTTCCATTTACAGCACTGCATGCGCCAGCTAATATTTTGAGCACATGCTTGCTCTCATTGTGTCCTCTGGGCCTCTGCTCATGTCATTCCCTGACATTGCAGGGATATTCCCTCTGCTCTCTCACTGACATTCTATTCTCCCTGTCAGAGAGGAATCTTCCTTTTCCTCTCAACATGTATTATGAATTGTAGCAGAGTCATGTGTATACCATTCTATCTCTGCACATCCTCAGCTCTAACCATAGCATTTCACATTCAAAATGTCCTATTAGCTGTGGGGTTCAGGGGCGCTTAAGAACTCTGTCCAAGAACTTATCTGTGAAAGTAATCTATTAATATGTTCCCCAATGAGATTCCCATGTGGCTCAGCTGGTAAAGAATCCACCTGCAATGCGGGAGACCTAGATGCAATCCCTGGGTTGGGAAGATCCCCTGGAGAAGGGAAAGGCTATCCACTCCAGTATTCTGGCCTAGAGAATTCCATGGACTATAGTCCATGGGGTGGCAAAGAGTCAAACATGACTGAGAGACTTTCACTTCACTTCACTTCATTTCAGTGAGCTTAACTGTGGGGTTTTTATCTTTTATCTCTTGATTATGATGTTGGTTATGTGCACTAAAGTGTTAATATCATCAATGCAATAAACAATAGTATTTTTAAAAGATTTTCCCCAAAATTCAAGTGTGATGCCAACTTTTTCACCAGAGGCAGAAACTGTAAGTAGTGACAAGGTGAAAGAAGGATAACCATAGTCTTTGCCTCTACATTTCTTAGGGCAGCAAGCCCCTAAAGGCAAGCATTCCCTCTTTCCTTTACCTTAGACAAAAATTAAAACTACAGAATATATTTCTTATGAACTTTTAAACTATTTTAAATTATGCCCAGAGTTACAACAATGCTCTTGAAAAACTCAAACTAAAAAAACCTGAAACAGATGAAGACAAGAAACGGTAAGATGACTTTTCTTCAATTTTTAACTTACCACTTTAAAGCTCTATATTAGAAACTTACAGTGAGAGTAAGGTTTTGATTATCAACCACCATTTGATGTGCTGATTCTAAATAAGTTGTTAAGACATCAGTAGCACCTCATAATTTCTGAGTGTCATGAAACTCTAAACTAATTTAAAATGAATATAAGGCATGCCATGCCACTCAGAGAAAGCTTTAACAGATAGCAACAGGATTTAACACCTTTAATAGGAAAGTAATGTTCCTCTTAAAAAGGTAAGAAATTATTTTAGTACATGCACATTAACACGTTTTTAGCTACTGAAGTAAAGAAATTTTTACACAAAATATTTAAGAATATACTTACATTTATTGCATCATTTTGGTGTCAAAATGCTTCCCAAATACAGATCTCTGGAAGTGGGACATAATATAAACATGTTTTTACAGCCAGAGATATGATACTTTAGAGAACTTATTAATGACAACACTGTCTAAATAATTAGTGTTATCAGAAAGAACAGAAATGTAATTCATCCTTAATATAGATCTGGTAGTATTTTATACTGTCATTTTCCTTTTTACTAACATATGCCTCTGTTTTTTATTTCATATTCTCAGTATGGAAAACAAAGATTTGGCCGAAAAAGCCAGAAGAGAAGGTTTTGATGAAAAAGTAAGATTTTAATTTTTTCATAAAGAAGTGATAGCTTTATTAGAAAAAGTTCTTATTAAGAACTGAATGATTTGCTTTCTTCAGAGCAGCAGTTGCTACCTCCAGATTTTTCCCAGGATCTAGATCCTTTTTTATTTAGGACAAATTGTTTGGATTCCAGATATTCCTTCTCCCTTATCGGTGCTCTTTGCCAGACACCCTCATCCTATAGCTGTACCCTTCACTGTGGGATTAGCACACAGAGTTTAATGAGTATATTCTATTGAGATAATTATGTAATCATTCTCTTATAATCATTAATGTGATGAATCACTTCAATGATTTTTGCTGTGTTTCAAAGTTGTAACGTATCTATTCAACAAATGACAACATATATATGTTTACTAAATAATTATCAAGCAAATCTTCACATACCACTACCACCCAAGTGAAAAAATAGAACACTGCTCTACTTCTGGATGCTTCCCACTCTCCAATATACTGAGAAAGAGAACAGCAAGATTGAGAGATAAGTATGTACACTGCTAGAGTGAGGGTTCTCATTATCAGACAATGGAATTGCACAAATGGAAAGGCTGAAGGTTAAAATGAACGTTGTGTTGGATTAGAATCGCAGGAGTGTCTATATGTGAATGTATCTTCTAGTTCTGTACATTGAGAAAGCTAGAGTGACATCCTAGTAGCGATGACACAAGTGTCCAGACCTTGGGTTTCCAAATACCATGCTCCTCTAAAAGGAACCAGTGCTCCTTGGAAATACAGTTAATTCCAGGACTGGAAAGTACAGGTGCTTTGTACTATATACTCCACATAGAATGATGGAGATTTCATAAAAGGACACAAAAAGTCAATGTGGATGGGGCTCCCACTGGCCAAGTCTGGGACTATTTAAGCACTGTAATGAATAAAAGAGGAGTCCATGAGTCCACACTGATCTAAATATTTACATGAATAAAAGTCTGAGGAAGAACAGTACATTTCCATACCTCTCCACAAAATACTTAGTACCAAAAGAAAAGGAATAATGTTAGGGTAGAGAAGTCTGGAATCAGTACCATTAACAGTACCAGAACTAAACTAAAATCACATGCCACCTGATAAAACACTGAGAGAAAACACAATCTCTTCTACAAAATTTTCAGAGATGCATAACATGACAAAACACTACATAAAAGAAACTGAGGGACATTTCTAGAAAATACTGGCCTATCTTCTTCAGAAGTGTCAAGGTCATGAAAGTCAAGGTAAAGCTGAGGATCTACACCAGACTGAGATTAAAAAACAGGTAAACACAGTGCATAATCCTGGACTGGATCCTTTTACTATAAAGGCCATCACTGGCACAACTGGGGAATTTGAATGGGGAACTGAGGATTTAGATGGTAATAATCCATCACTATTAATTTTCTGACTCTGATGCTTATACTGTGTGCCTAAAGAAGAATGTCCTTATATGAGGAAAATACACACTCAAGTATTCAGAAGTAATAAGGCATTTGTGTTGGCAACGTTAAATACTTCAAAGGATAAAAAGTATTTGTGTTGTTCTTACAATTTTTCTGTAAGTTTGAGATTCTTTTAAAAAACAAAACTATCTTAAAAAACAAAACTATCATTCAGCAAGCCATTTCGGAAATAAAAGACAACATAAAATTTTAAAAGACATCTACTGTGTACCTGGGAAAAAATACCTAAAATGAACATGAGACTTATCCAAGTAAACTTAGATTTACTTAGAAATCTAAGAAAATTAGATTAGCACATCATTCAGCACCATAAATCAACAAAACACCTACAATATATGCAAGGAAAGAAAATGTAAGCCAGGATTTTTTTATATCCAGCAAAGCTGTGCTTCAAGTAGAAAGGCTCAAACAGTTTTGAAACGTAAAAACTTGGGGAAAACCACTGTATTCCTGAGGATTCTATGTGAGGATCATCTTCAGCCAAACAAGAGATGATTGAGATATTTTAGAAAAAGAAGGGAGAAGATACAACACAGAAAAAGCTGACTACTTATTTCATATGTAATAGCTAAAATGCTGAAGAATTCTCATTTAGAGTTAATAACCAAAAAGAAGAAGCTTTACATATTTAAGAGTATAGTAGTAAATACGATATTGTTTTATTAATTTTAAAACATTTTTCCATATTTTAATATCTTTGAAATTAAGATGTACCTTATAATTGATAACGTGCCATATTTTAGCTGGTGGCAATATTTTTCCTAAACAGCACATAGAATGGTGTAATGGGTTTTATGATAGACTCCATCTCTTAGATACAACAAAATATGGTAATATGATTAAATATATCTGGGAAGTAGAGAGGAAAGAAATGAAGAGGAAGAAATTACAACCCAATTTTTGTTGAACTTCTTTGGTTCTTGTGGAGGGAACCAAAACAAGAGAGGGATGACCTAGGATGTATGAAAAGATACATGACCACAAAAACAAAAATACATACATTCCTAAAAGGAAGCAGTACCAAAACTGAAGATATATCACATGGTAAGATTTTAAATATACCTTAAAACAATATAACTGTGACCACATATATCTGATGTATCAGTAAAGACAAATAAGCTTAATTTACTTTAAAAGAAAATGTTTTCAGATTGAATCACAGAGCAACACCTAATTCTATGTTATAGCCTAAAATATATACCTAAAACAAAGTGACTTAGAATAGTTAAGTATAAAAGCATGAGCCAAGGTAAAAAGGCAAGCAAAATTATCAGCAGATACAACATAATATAAGTCAAGGTAGAATTCTAAACCAAAAGTTCTAAATGAGACAAAGGGCACTTTATAAGGCTAAGATGAACTTTAATAGTCATGATTATCTATGCACCAAATAATATGGCATCAACTTCCATAAAGACTACTGGACTTAAGAAAATGGAAAACACTTAAGAATGCACTAAAAGTAGAGAATAGATCAAGAAAAAAAAATGAAAGGACTTAAAGATATGTATGTGATGAATAAAGTGATTGTACAGTTATGTATTAACCTGTGTACTCTCAGAAGATATACCTGGTTTTTCAAAAATCCACTCATGAAAATAGATACTTTGGGCCATAGAGAAAACCTCAATAAATTGAAAATTTATCAAAACTGAGCCCAAAAGAGACTTTTAAATCCATTCTATAGAAGAAATAAAGTCATCAAAGAACTACTTCTAAAGTAACACACATATACCTGTGGCGGATTCATTTCGATATTTGGCAAAACTAATACAATACTGTAAAGTTTAAAAATAAAATAAAATTTAAAAATAAATAAATAAATAAAGTAATTCAGGCCCAGATGGTTTCACAAGGGAATTTTACCAAATTTTTAAGGAATAAATAATTTCAAGTTATTTGATTTGTTCCAGAGTGAAGAGAAAACTGAAAACTTCTAAACTATTTTTATAAAGCAACTATATAGTGATTCTAAGAACTGGTAAAGGTTGTATTCTTCAAAAAACAAAACAGAAAAAGAAAATATCACATATATCATAAAGCAAAAATCCTAGATAAGTATTAGCAAACAGGATCCAACAGAATACCATATGACTCAGATAGGATTTATTCTAAGAATGTAAAGATGATTTAAAACTATATAATCAACTAAGTAACATAATTCATTCTATTTATAAATCAAAACAGGAAAATCACATTATTATTTTCCATAGATGCTGGGTATTTGATAAGATTCAACATCAATTTTGAGCGGGAAAACAAAACAGGAATCAACGGACTCTTACTTGACATGATAAAAACAAATTTACCTCACCCCAAAGCTAGCACCTTACCTAACAGGGAAACACTGGACATGCCAAGGACAAGACAAAGATGTATTAGAAGGATCAGTCAGAAGAATTAAGCAGGAGAATTACACGAGGAGTACAAGAGTTGAAAAGGAAAAAGTAAAAACTACCTCTATTTGAGATATGATTCTCTTTTTCAGGTATACAATGAACTGAAAAATTATGACAAAAACATTAAGTAGTAGGAAAAAATAATTTACATAAATACAGTCGTCATGTCATATATGCAAACATCAATCAGTTCATTAAATAATAGAAGAATCTATAAGAGCAACAAAATAAAAATGCCCAGGGATTAATTTTTAAACATTTAAAAACCAAGATAAGGAAAAATTGAAAACATTCCTTAAAAACAAAAAACACCTTACCAAATGACATACTGCATGTATGAGTGAGGACCTAGTCAGGAAAATGGAAATGATACTATGTATTTCAAACAGAGAAAATTACAGAGAATTGGTTACACAGGTACTGGAAGACAGAAACAGTAAAAAACACTGAAGCAACTCACAAATAGTAGTAACTGTAGAAGGATACTACCACTCCCAGGGCTAAGGTTACAAAAGGTGGGTTTATCAGAACCTAAGACACTTAAGAAGGGGCCTGGAGCTGTTGTTCAGGCCTCTGGGGTCACCTCCACCCCACCTCTACTGCTCCTGATACTTCTTAGGGAGTGTGATGAATCTAATTCTGGGGAAGCCAAAAGAAGCTGGACCATTGCAGCCTGGAGCCAAACACTGCTGGAGATAACTATACTATCACGTGCAGAAGCAATGCTGATAGAAAACAAGAACCTTCTCCCTGCCATCATCCAATAAGGCAGAACCTAATAAATCTGGTAGCAAGAGAGTCTGGGGAATGAGGTTTGCAAAGCATGAGACCCAGCATCAAAGCATATAAAAGAGCATATGTAAGAGTATAAGAGGGCAAATTTTCAGTTGAGAGATATTAGATGAATGGTCAGCCCAATTCACCCCTTTGGCAATTTAGTACACACTTGAACTTCCATAAAATGACAATATTTCTAGTTTCCATCTAATAAGATGGAACTATCCTATATACAAATGAAAGCACTCTTATTTTTTCCCCAGAAGGGGAGAAGCAAAGTACCAAGAGTAACTGTGGCCACCTCTGGATGACATTAAGATCTTTTCAACTCGGATCACAATTCCTTAAGAACTCAATGTATAAACTAAACGAGTTTATTTTTAGACATGGAAGTATTAAGAGGCACTGCTCAAAGAATTCCCTGGCTTCCAAACACAGCCCTCTCAGCTCATTTTGTAGCAACACCAATTTCTCCTTGGTAACTGGGATGAGTCACCTCAGTGACTTCTTTGCCTGCTCATTCAGTAGCCTGAGGAATCCCAAATAGCCTGAGGAATCCCAAATAGCCAGGTGGTGATCTAAAACTCAAGTCAACTGTGTCCCTTGGTGGAGGTACACAATCTACAAGGGTCTGTTTCTTTAGACCTTCTCAGTTACCAACCAGTCATCAGTTAGGGTCCAGTCCGAAAAACAGAAACATGTTACGTAGTTCAAAAAGAGGGGTTACATCACAGAATTCATTTCTGAGCATGAAAGAACTGCAAGAACCACTGTGGAACGCCCAATTAATCCACAAACAATTCTAAGCAGTTATCACCTACAGGGAAGAGGTGGAGTGACTAGAACCTAGGAGCCTGTGCAAATGCCCCCACCTAGTTGCTGCTCTATGAGGAAATGTATTATTTATCTATGAATGTCAAGGAAAGCTTCATAGAAAACTGATGGTTGAGATGGGTTTTTTGAAGGATTTGAAGGATGTATATTTCACCAGGAAGTGGAATGGGAATAAGCCAATATTCATAATTTTAAAAACCCCTAACCCTGCTAACCAGTTTTAACACCAAGTTCTCTTGGTGACTCTGCTTATGCATAAACCTCAAAACCAGGCAGGGCAAAAAGCCAGAGCAGCTCAGAAATCACAGCCCTGGAGAGTAAAGTTTAAGATTCTCAACCCTGTGATGCTTATGTGCCATAGGCCTGAAATAGAGAAAAATATAAAGGTTGCAGCACATGCTTTTCCTCTAACTTTACAGGAGATTCAAAGTGCAGAGCAGATGAAAAAATGGAAAGAGAGGCTTGAGAAAAAGTATTATTCTACAGAAATTCAAGATGACTACCAGACTGTCACTCAACAAGAATTCCGAGAGTAAGCATTTGTTCTAACCAGGGTACTACGGAATATCACGATATGAGGACTGGGGACATCCCATAATTTTCCTGAACCCAGAATCTTATTCTATTAAGATGCCACATTTTCCCCCAGTTTTACCCAATTTTAAAGTAACATAGAAAGCATAAGACTCCATTTATTTAAATGGAAGGTGAGAGGAAGACCAATTGCTTTTGTCCTTAACATATCTAAATAACAGGAAATGCCATTTATACTTGACATGCATAGCAAATACTGTGCTCCACACAGCTTTAGAATATTAGATCTGTAACTGACCATACTAGGCATGTTTTGGGACCTTAAAATACTATCCTCCCAAAGTATTTCACAATAGGCACTAATAACCTACTGTCTCCTTAGGTACAAAAATGTTACTGACTCATTCTCTATCTCCTTCTAAATTATCCTCTAGCCTCTTTTTATATGCTGTGGAGCTGGAGAAAGAATTACACTATGTCAGTTTAAAACTAAACCGAGTGATGAGGAAGGTTTCAGCTCTACAATACTGAAAAAAAGTGGAGGTGAGAATCTGTGGTACAATCATGGCGCATTTCTAACAATTTATTCCTGAACTGAGTTAGTTCCTAAATTTGTCCCCATTTCGGGTACATTTTAAAAGCACAAAACCAGCCACCATCAAACTATCATCAGGGTCAATGATAATCATCAAATTATTTCTAGGAATGGGACACAATATACAATCTATGCACATTACAATATGCCTCCACAATACATACACACAGGTACAGGTAAAGACTTTTATAATGAGATTTATTATTAAATTCTAGGGATGAAAATGCAAAGTATAAAATAATATTGCTTTTAGTTCTTGGGGCAGGTCTCTAAGTAAATGGTTTAGTAAGTAAAGACACTTTTCACAGTGTTACACAGAGTATAAGAACTGCTGGTATTCTCATCACACACCATGTTCTAACTTCATGGGCCAATAAACGTTTAGAATCCTAGAAAACCAATATATAAGACCCCAGGTAAAATAATCTCACCTCCATTCTTCCTAGCTGGAAGTCTCCTGGAAAAAGGCAAAGTGCAGAACAAACATCCCAACCACCTACAGAAATTTCACTAATATCTTCAAATGACAAATTCATCTAGACAGTCTAAAGGAACACATTTGAAATTTCTCAAAAGTGCTTCCTCAATCACTTTATAAAGCAAAATATCCTTGAAAAAGAAAAGAGCAAAGCAGGAGCTTTAGGGTTATAGAAATGCAAGTTATGTTTGGAAAGTATAAATAACGGTGCTGCAAAAGCACTGTTTGGATGGTTGGGAAATTGTGAATGGCTGGCATTGGGAAACTGCAAGGAAACTTTTCTAATAGAGGTTACCTAAGCCCTCCTAGAAGAGCCACATGTTCTCTTAACCTAAGCAACATTGTTTGACCATAGACTCCCACGTTGTGCTCAATAGTCCCTGGACTGTGAAACTCCAAGGAATTAAATATACTCACCTTCCTCAAACCAAGCTCTTCTCTTAAACACTGTATTTCAAATTTTCTTAATAAGATAACTGACTGCAACAAGAAATGAAGACTATTCTCTCTGCATCTTCTCCCTAGATTTCCAAAGAGAATCAACAACATGGCTCTTCTTTGTCTTACCACTCCCTAGAGCTATAGTCAGTCACGTGGTTTAGTAACCCTGCAGTCTCTCCACATGGTTTCTGGTTGGGGTCATTCAAACAGAGCCTAAGAACATTAAGGCAAGGGAATACCTGAGGTTTCTATTTTTTTCTTAACATCTAGTGAAAAAAACAAAAAACATTTACAGAGACTTAGAACATTAAAGTTCTTTTATTACAAAAGTCTATACAATGAGGTGCCAGACACAGCAATGCAATGATACTTACAGTCATATATATCTATATATTATTTGTATATAGATATACAGTTTTTACTTGTACCAAAGTAAAATTATCACAAACTGCCTAATTCTACCACTTACTGCTGAACTATGACACACAGTACTGTCACATAGCATGCGTGCTGCTATGCTACTTTTTATCTATTCTACTCACAGCCAAACACTAACAGTGAATAACCAACATCATGAAGCAGCTGTTAATTCTAAAATGAAACCAGTCAGGCCAATGACTTATAAAAATATGGTACTAATATAGATTTAGCATTATAAAGAAGGAATATATTATTTAAAACATTTAAATAGTGCATATGGACATTTTTGCATGTGGTATATAAAATAAAACATTCATATAAAACAATACACAGTGCACATTAAATAAGATGTTTGGATATACTCCTGTGTGGAGACTAAAAGACATTAACTAAATGCACACTGCATGATGAATTCAAAATCAAAGTGATAACATCTTTTGGTATTTTCAATTTCACGATTCTAGGTGTACATTATGAATAACCAAGCTGTATCAAAAGGAAACCACATGAAAAGGGCTGGATTTAGTGCTTTATTCCCCAACGTGTTCACTACCAAGGAACATTCCCTCCCCCCAAAAAAGGCATTGCACACACAGGTGAAATGTGAAGTACTAGAAATGCTACTTATTATCAAGCTACTTCATGTGCTATGTAATAGTGCCAGGAGTCTGAGGTTCATGCTTCCCTCACCTTATTAAAGGATGTTGCAAAAGTCTGTGTTTGTATGAAACAAATTATGAATATTAGCTAGTTAAGAAAACCATGCATGAGTCATTGCATGCAAAACATGGGCACAAAGTGAGACACACATCAATCCAAAAAAGCACCAGGAAAAAAATTAACACTTAGATCAAGCCTGATCAGAATATGCTGTTAATGACTATTACATTGTTAGCACAAATAAAGTCACTGTTCTGTGAAATTAATTAGAGAATTATATCAGGAAAGAACCTGAAGAAAAGCCATGCAAACCCAAAGAAAAAAAGATATGCTTAGAGTGTATGACAAGGGGCATACCACAATAATCACATAGCCAGGTGCTTTAAACAGCATGTGACTGAGCAAATCCCTTTAGAGGATGTTTTCTTTATGGATTTTGCTAATTAAAAAAAAAAAAGATGCAACCCTCCCCACAAAGGTACAAGAAAAAATGCAGTGGTATAGCCCTTGTTAAGAAGAGAGTCACTTCAGGCATAATGATTCTTTTGCCAATTTAAGCCCATTTGATTGAACACACAAATCTGAGCACCATCAGTTCCTACATGCTGACAAGGCTATTTTCTCACATTATCTGGAGGTGGGTAGGGGGAAAAAAATGAAGGATCTAATCCAGACAAATCACATCATCACCAACTGATAAACTGCAACTGAGGAAACAAAGAGTAACTTAAGTCCCAAAGGCAGCATGTGATATAATTCAGTTCTGTGTGTGATGTGTGGTGTATATTTTCACTACACTAATAAACAAGGTCACTTTTTGGTCTAGCCATTGTTATCTTCATCCAGGAGCTGTGTGACCACTGAACTGCAAAATTTTGCTAACATACTATGGATGAGAAAGCGTCACTTTGGGCATTTAACAGAAATATGTTCCATTGTAGGACTTGAAATTTCAGTTGATTTTGGTTTTTTAAGAAAACATAGAACACAGTTGCATATGTGCACATTTATAGGCTTTTCTTTCAAATTTTCAGTCATTCTGTAAGAAAAAGGCAACCGAAGAAGAATTCAATGTGAAGATTTTCCTCTCAATTTTCTTGAGTAATGAGAAACAAAATAATAAAGTTGGTAATAACAAAAAGCTTCTATCTTCAAAGTTCTTAAAGTTGAAAAGATAAAATATTAGTCTTTTAATAACACGATGTATCTGCAGTACAAAACAATGAAGAAAAGTGGATGTTTGCTAAAGGTAGAGAGGACAGTCTGTGGTTAATATGGAACATCGCACTCCCTAGATAAGGTCTACTTACCCTCCCATCATTTCTCTAGTGGCACCACCAGCAAGTATAAAATGAAACTCTCTTGAGTGCCTGACAGAATGAACTTAAGAACCAGCCAAGTACACACGATGATAGCTTCAGGGAATACAACTGATTTTATGATGTTTTCAAGGACCATATTTTATATGGATTTTGAAGAATCTTGTTTGCTGATAAGAACTTCAAGAAGCCTAAGCTTGGCTTTAATTTTCTTGTACTCCCTGTACTCCTCAAGCACTGGAACACGATCCTCTTTCTGGGCATTCCTAGGGGAGAAAATAAAACTTAGAGATCATCTGGAAAATAAAATCCCACAAGCTGTCATAATGTGAGGCAGAATATTACCCAATATAAGCTCAAATAAAAAACTGCTCTGCAAGAAGAAAAGATTATTGGACTATTTCCCTTCAACCCAACAGAATAGTCCTAAAACACTTCGAATTCTGATCATTGATACTGATAATATCCATTAATGTGTTTGGATATAATGTGTTGATACATTAATGGATATTATCAGTATCAATGATAATTGGAGGTTATAACATAATCAAATATTTTAATAAGACATGCACTGCTAGACTCTGTCAGGTCTGTAAGTGTATTATAAGTTCTAGAGAATTACAGTGAGTCGTTTCTGGCTTCAGTGAATTAAGATGTAAAACATCTTACTGGTAGCAAAAAAGTCATCTTTCTCACTTTATATTAGGGATCCAATGCAATTCAGTTTAATAATCAGGTAAAACATTGAATTATACTAATTATAAGCAAAGGTTTTTTTCCCAATAAGACAAAGAATTAGAAAGCACTTGGAAAATGCACTTGAGATTTTTTTTTAACCATATATGCCACCCTACAAAGAAGACTCTCTAATATGGTAGTTTCCTCTTATTCATGGGGATACATTCCAAGACCCCCGTGGATGCCTGAAACCAAATCCTATATATACTTTACATTCATACCTATAATAAATTTTAATTTATAAATTAAGACACAGTAAGAGATTAACAATAACTAATAATAAAACAGAATAACTATAACAATACACTCTAATAAAAGTTATGCGAATGTGGTCTCTCTCAAACATCTTATTGTACAAATTTAATGCCTTTTTCATATTATTAATAACTAAACATTTATCATGCATTGGGCCATAACTTTTACAGTCTGAGGTATGATAGCAAAATTAGTACAAATTTATTTTTCCTTCTTCACAATTTCATGGATAGATGTTCTTACTATAGTTCTTAGCAACCTCAGCATATGATTTTTTTTTTCTCCTTGACTGACTGAGTTAAGAATTTTCTTTTTCTTTCCGTATCTTCACCCCTCTTTTCACTTTTCTTTCCCTCTTTTCACTTGAAGTACTCTATGGCTTCTCTTTGGCATATCCGAATTGCTAACACATCTACTCTTGTGCTTTAGGACACATTAAGTTAAATAAGGATTAATTGAATACAAGAACTGAGATACTGTGATGGCTAATCTGATAAACGAAATGGATACTGAGTGACTAAGGGGCAGGATATGCTGATCAAAAGGATGATTCACGTCTTGGGTGGGCCAGCACAAGATTTCATCACACTACTCAAAACAGTACATGATTTACACTTTACGAATTGTTCATTTCTAGAACATTCCATTTAATATTTCTGGACCACAGTTAATCATGGTGTAACTGAAACAGACATAAAACTGATGCGGGAGAACTACTATAGAGTTAATGGCTTGGTAAGATCATCTGGTAACATGGAAAAACTCTTCTGAGCCCTGAGATAAATTGTCTCTTCTGAGCCCTGAGATAAATTAATTGTCACTTCTGGCCATAATCTGAATTAGAATGTATTTCCCTTACTTTTAAAAAAGTCCCACTGGGTCAACTGTGCATTACCCAGTTAGATAAAGGCACTGGCCATACTGTATTACAGGAGCCACAAGACTGCCACAGTAATACACACCTTGGAAGTATGTGTCCTAGAAAGAGACAACACACAACCTAAGCAGCCATGGTCTCAATAGAAGAATCCAAACTAATTGAGAACAACACACACATTTGGGACCCTTTCTAAAAGGAGATCTCATTCACAAACACTTCCAAAAGGGTAAGCTGCTAAGTCGCTTCAGTCGTGTCTGACTCTATGCGACCCCATAGATGAAAGGCCACCAGGCTCCCCCGTCCCTGGGATTCTCCAGGCAAGAGTACTGGAGTGGGTTGCCATTTCCTTCTCCATCCAAAAGGGTGGATACTGAATTAAGAAACCTAAAATAACTGCCACTCAACCACACCTCTCTAGGACAATACTGATTTATTTTGTCAGATGTTGTTTATTCCAGCTCTAGCTTTTTCTGCCATTAACAGCAGGGCCGCAAGGAATAAAGGAAGGTTTTTTACTTTTATTTTCAATGCTAGCATCCTTATATGCACAATTTATTTCTATTCTTATCTATTTATTTCAACATATGGGCAGGACATGTGACTTAAGAAGAAAGAGGATTAAATTTTGTGATGCTCAAACAAACCTTCCATTTTGTTGATAAAATGCTTCTTCAAAGTCCCGTAATGTTTTACGTAGTTTCTTTTTTTCAGCTCTGGCTTTCCAAAGTTGTTCCAGCAATTCCGGCCTAAAATTCAAACAGGAAGAAAACATCTGAAAGGGTACTTTAAATTCACCATGTTCTTAACAGTGTTTCTAACCCTGGTTGCAAAATCAACTCAGCTGGTGGGCTTCTGGAATAACCAATGTCTAAGATTCACCTTAGAACAATTAAATCAGAATAGCTGCTTGTAGGGCTCAGCATAAGTACTTAAAACAAACACAAAACAACTTCCCACACGATCCTAAAGTAATGCCAGGGCTAAGAATTAGAATCCAAGGCCGCATCAGGTAAAGAAGCTGACAGAGCATAAATGAACAGATAACTCTCAGCTGGTTCCAGCACTTTGTCATACAGCAAATGCAGGACTTTAGTTTCTTTTAATTTTTATCACACACTAATTTTCAATTCAGAAAATGTGAATGACAACACATTTTGTAAAGCACACTTTCTAAAATCATTTTATTTCTTGAGCACTGCATTCATTCTCTCCAAGTATTCAATTATTTAACACTGAAATTTCTTTGCATCTAAATTTTTGAGTATTTCTTACATAAATAGACTAAAATCACAAACCAGGATACATACATAGAAGCTGCTCGAGTACTTGACAATCGGAGATCTAGAGCCAGTTTTTCCTGATTTTCTTCAACATCAGATTCTGAGTTTTCCAATGATGACTGTGCCTGTACAGCAGTTTTCAAGATATCATTTAACTCAGAGGACAGACAAACACCATCTTCTTCTTCTTCCTAAATATATATATGCAAACAGAGAATCAAATATGCCATGGTTTCAACTTTTCCTTTAGGAAAAAGATCACAGAATTATTTCTCTTAAGGACTACCTTGATTTCCTCAAAAAAATGTGCAGTTTCTCCCTCTATGATCGGCTGTAACATCTGACCTCTTCGCTTGGTGGATGGAGATCCCTGTGACAATAAACATACAAATGGGTCACATTTTTATTATTCAAGGAAGATTCACTTTGCTATTACAGATAAAGTATAACAGATCTTAAACTTTATTTTAACAGATCTTAAACTTTATTTTCAAAATCCTAACCATATGCTTTAAAAGTTTGTAGGAATTTCTAACTATATTTTTGCTTTTTACTTGTTATGCATGCATAAGAGTGATAAATGATAATTTATGTCTAGGTAATTCTAAAGAGCTCATTCAATAAATGCTTTTAAAATTCTAACTAAAGAAGTGTCACTGATAATTTAATTGGGAACATTTTTTCTTTTTAACAAAGTGGTCAATTTTCTTGGTCTGAGGACCCCTTTATATTTCTTTTTAAAAAAATAACAGTTCATTAAGATGTAATTCATATACCATAAAATTCACTCTTTTACAGTATACATTTAGTGGTGTTTGGTATATTCACAAAGTTGTGCAACCATCACCACTATCTGTTTCTAGAACATTTCATCACCTTAAAAGGAAACTGTATTCATTAGCCCTCTCTCCCTAGCCCATGGCAAACAACAATCCATTTTCTGTCTCAGTGGGCTGGTCTATTCTAGATATTTCATACAAACGGAATCATATACTAAGTGGCCTTTGTGTCCAGCTTTTTTCACTTAACCTAAGTGTTTTTCAAGATTTATCCATGTTAATAGTGTGTACCAGTACTTCATCCCTTTGCATAGCAAATAATATTCCACCATACAGACATACCTCATCATGTTTATCTATCAGTTGGCTGCACATCTAGACAGTTTTTTACACTTTAGCTATTATGAATAATGCTACTTTTAAGACATGCCTACCAATTTTTATGTGGACAAATGTTTTCAATTCTCCTGGGTATATCCAAGGAAGAGAACTGCTATGTTATACAGTAACTAAATGTTTAAACTTTTGAGGAACTGCCAGCACCATTTGTTGGAAAAACGATTCTCTCCTATTCTCTTGGCTTAACTTTTAGACTCCAAATTTCTCTTTATGATAGTCAAATTTAGGAGTCCATTAAGATCTAGAAATGCTTCCTATAGACTCAGTTTTTAAAGACAAACCTGTGGAATTCTAAGGTGATTTTCATAAATAAATTCAAAGACTACTTATACTATTAGGGAATTATGAAAACATCAGAGACACACAGAAACACTTTGTAATCAAAAGATAAAACCAGTATTAAATAAACTAGCTATGTGTGAAAAAGAGTATACACTATACATGATTCACTGTTCAAAGAAAACTGCTTATATCTAAATAAAGTTCTGTTGAGTGACAGCCAACTAAAAAAATGGCCAGTTTAAAAAAGAATGTTTCTGTAAGGGTTAAATATAAAAGCCTAAAGGGAACCGCTATTCAAGAGGCCATCAACATAAAAATGGCCAGCAAGTTTACATAAACTATAAGCTCCGAAGAATGAATTCACTGATGCAGAATGGGCTACATGCTGTCTTCTATTTGAGCCTGAGACACAGCTAGAGCCCTACCATCTAATGGTTAACTTGGAGATAGCACTCAATATGCACTAAGTTATTAAGAATTTTCTTTTAAAAAAAAATGCACACATATATGAATACGTATTATTTTAATAGACTTTTTCATTTAAAAAGATGAACAAATAGGTTTATATTATTCTGCAGTTAAGGGAACTGATGGCCATCACAAGAGTGATGTATTTTCAAAGACTTGAATTTAAATGGAAAGAAATTAGGCAAGGGTCTGAAATATTGAGTTTTTAATTCCATAAGTAGATGACCTTGGGCACATCACTCCTGAGTCTCAATTTCATCACCTGTGAAATGAGGTTACCATCCTCTATCTGTTGTAACTTAACTTGTCAGGACTTAATAACATAATCATAGATTAAAATGCTTGTAAGAGTGCCTGGGAGATAGCAGTAGGCACTTATTAATTTCCTGTTATTTTAAAAACAGTAACCTCACCTTACATACATAATCCTTGTTATCTTGGCTGTGTATTTCTCCAATATACTACTGTATGGACTTTTTTGGAAAGAGTGGGTCTTGGTAAAATGAACTAGATAAATACTCGCATGTTTTACTTACAAGGACAGGAGTGATGCTAGCTCTTGTCAGCATCTGTTTTACAAGTCTGTATCTATCATAGAGAGGTTTAACAATATGCCTTTCTTCCCTGGTCACCTGAAGCAAGAAAAACGGAAATCACCTAGTTATCTGAAATCTAAAATTTCTAAAATATTAGGCAATATGACTTTCCCTCCAATTTTTAAAAAGTTATTTTAAATAGGCAGGTAATCATCCAAATGTAGGAAACAATGCTCTATGAAACAGCTCGAAGATGTGGGCCACAAAAGTGATTCATGTTCTTTTAAGACAGGAAATCAAATCTTTTCATCAAGAGAAACATTACCGGCCTTCCATGTTGACTTTCATAATAAAGAAGACTTTTCTGGAGAGAAGTTTTCTCTTCTACCAAATGATCTTTTGTCATTTTCTAGAATTAAAAAAATAAAAACCCTCCCATTAGCCACATCATTCCCTTCAGCAATGTAAGTAATTTGGTTGAAAGGATCAGCCCTTAGGTTAATAAGAACACATCTTTTCCTTATGGATTTGTAGGCAACGTTTTTCAGTCTCCTAGAGAATCTGGTCTTCTAGTAACTAGGTACCAATTCCCTCTGGTGGTTTGATTTATATTTTATCTGAATAAGTTATGAACACAAGAGCTTAGTGACCTTGGGTTAGTTACCTTCTTTTCGTTCAATATCCTAATCTGTAAATGGGGATAACATCACCTATCTCATAGGGCTTCCCATGTGGCTTAGCTGATAAAGAAACTGCCTGCAATGTGGGAGACCTGGGTTCAATCCCTGGGTTGGGAATATACCCTGGAAAAGGGAAAGGCTATCCACTCCAGTATTCTGGCCTGGAGAATTCCATGGACTGTATAGCCCATGGGGTCTCCAAGAGTCGGACACGACTGAGCGACTTTCACTTTCACCTCTCTCACTTTCACCTACCTCACAGAATTCCAATGAGGACTAAACAAGTTAATACATTGTAAAGGCATTTACACAGTGCCTTCTCAGCATACAATAAACAAAATAAATGCCTATTATCTTAATTTTGCACATAATCTTTTATTAGCATTATAATTTTGTTGTGTGTGAGCACATATTCAAAATGCATGCATACACAAGTATAGATCTTATAACTTGGTATTTCTCCTAAACTATTAAGAAAATTTGGTACTAGTATAGTGGAAAGCTCCTGAAAAGAGCTCAACAATATCGATTTGTGACCCTAGACTTCTACACTATGATTTCTGCTCCCCTTCACCAGGCATTTTTTTAATACTGAAAATAAGATACTCTTCTGACATTTTTTAGTACTCCATTGGTAGTAGGCAGGAGCCCCAAATTTATCTGTCCATAACCCCCTCTCCCTCTGTTTGACAGCATGACCTTTAACATACCAATGAACCAATGTTCCACAGACTATACTTTAAATCAAACAAACTCTCCAGTTACTCTCTGTTGTTGTTTAGCCGCTAAGCCATGTCTGACTCTCTTGTGACCCATGGACTGTAGCCCACCAGGCTCCTCTGTCCATGGGATTTTCCAGGCAAGAATACTGGAGTGGGTTGCCAAGTCCTCCTCCACAGATCTTCCCGACCCGGGGATCGAACCCACATCTCCTGCATTGCAGGCAGATTTTTTTATCACTGAGCCACCAGGGAAGCCTTCCAGTTACTACCAGGAGTGGTTAAATCGACCCTGTTTACCACCAGAATGAAAATAAGAGGTAAAAAGAAAAAATTCAGAGGATACGTACTTTCTATAACAAGAATTTTATATTAAGTACATTCAGTAGCGTAAACTTTGTAAAACACTGATTACAACCTCAAGTTTAAATCTTAAACCTAGGAGAATGAATCTGAATAAAGCTCCTGCTGCTACTGCTAAGTCGCTTCAGTTGTGTCCAACTCTGTGCAACCCCACAGACAGCAGCCCACCAGGCTCCCTTGTCCCTGGGATTCTCCAGGCAAAAACACTGGAGTGGGTTGCCATTTCCTTCTCCAATCAAAATCATTTATAGGAAAGGGAGTGGGGAGGAGAGGAGGTTGGTATAACATAAAAGCAAAACCAAGAAAAACTGGGGAGGGCAGCTACTAGAATTTCTAAGCCAGCTCTGTTTGAAGGGAGAAAGACTCTAATATTGAGACCATGAGGTGTACTCTGTTGTCAAGAGGGGTGCACATCAAGATTCATCACTAAAAGTTCACCTCAAGCAATCTACCTCTGCACTCTTTCAGCAAACTTCATCTGATAAATGATCTTGGGTGCCAAGTGCCTTGACCAGGACTGCCCTAGGCAATGCGTTTTGTATACTGTGTCATTTTAATGGACATAATCACAGTCACATGGCTACTGAAGGGATTCACTGGAAGAATGCACAGTCAGAAACTGGCATAATAAGCTAAGAGTTTAATACATGCAACTACTAAGATACAAGACCAAGATTCAAACTCAGGTATATCAAACACACTCATCTTGCTAACTGATTCCAATATAAGTGAACAGATCACATTCAAGTTTTTTTAGTTTTATTATTGTGACTCAGGCACTTATGTTGTGCTGATAAAAACATTTTTCTTAACTGCAAACTTGTTGACTCAGGGCAGCAGATTACCTAGACATCATTATGCCTCTATCTCAATTATTTTATTTCAGTGATTCTAAAGGCTAGCCTGGGCAAAAACCACAGCTCAAGATTACTTTGATATCTTCTGGAAGACACCTCTCGACACGTTTTTCTTTGAGTCTTTTCAGAATAAGTTCAAGTGTTGCTTCCTTAGATGGCTTCTTCTCCTTGTGAATGACCTTGGAGTCATCTTCATTCTCTTCATCTTCATGGTCTAGAGAAGAGCCAAAGCTTTTTGGAAGAGTGTTACTACGTGGACGTGTCTGAGGTACAAATTCTCCATCAGAAGTTTTGTGTTTTGCATCTACATTTTAAAATCAAGAGGATAAATCAGTACCACTGATTTTAGCTAAAATTCAACTAAATCAAAAGAGATGCAAGACATACAAGAGGAAAGTATACATCGACAACACACAGGCTCAGGTATTTCAAGATCACATGAAATATTTAAATTATATATATACCAGGAGAACTGTATGATTTTTCTTTCAACCAATATTCATACAATGCCTACTAGAGTAAGATGCTCTGATGAGCGTAACAGCAGTAAACAAACAGACATGGTCTCTGCTGTCATATACTCAGGCAGTAAAAAATAAAAACTAAGTAATTAGATTCATAAAATAATTTCAGTGAGTGCTAAGTGCTATAAAGAAGATAAAACAGAATGATGTCACAATGTTAAAGAGACATGCTTTTTGAAAGAGCAACTCCTTTGGATGGAACTGATAAAGAAGGCCTTTCTGAGATGGTGACATCCTAGCTGAACATGGAATAAAAAGGGACTAACCTAGTATAGAAGATTTAGGGGAAGAACATTTCTGCTCAGTTGAGGCAACAGCCAAGCCAATGTTCTTAAACCATGACATATTTTAAAAAACAGAAAATAAGGAAAAGTGATAAAATGGGGGGAAAGGGCAGAGTATAAAAAGCCTTGAAAGCCAGCAAAGGGTTTGAACTTTGTTCTAAGTGGAAAAGGAAGCCCACTGAAGAGCTATAAATAAGACAGTACATAGTTTTTTAATAAAAAATAATTCTGGATGCAGAGAATGCACTTACTGTAGGACAGTAAGAGTGAAAGAAAACTGGGAAATTAGGAGGCTAATAATTTAATAACACTCATTGGTAATACATTAAAAGTAGTGATTTTCATTTATGGTTGGAAACTGGTGTTAAATGAGAAAATTTTTTACAGAATTGTAAAGGAAAATTCTAAATAGGTAGGAGAACTTAATTAACCATAAGAATGTAAATAAACTCAAATGACAACAGGGACTCAGTCTTGTTCACCGCTACAACCTCAGATGTCTTCAAGTACTTGGTACTTACAGACATTAAAATTTTTGTTTTATAAATTCAAATGAGTAAACCAAATGTGATACTCCATCTTATACATCCACACTTGGTACAGATAATTCTTTAAGTATTAACAATCATTAAAAAGCTTATTCACTAAATACCCACAAAGTAAATGTATCTTAGCAACTGCTATACTGGGCTGACACCCAGTAACACAAGACCCAGTTTTTGATTCAACACAACTTATAATTTAGTCTTTGTAGTATAAATGACTGATGATTAGATATTCTCAATCTTAGATGAAATACCCATCAAAAATTCTTAATACCTACCCAAACTCAAAACTGCTTAATATTTGAAATACTCATACAAACTTCACAATACAATACCATCTAGAGCACCCATCAAAAGACTATTATTAATCAAAGAAGAGGAAAGACATTTGGAAGAATACAATATAGTATTTAAATTTTGATTATAACTAATAAAAAAAATAAGAGAACTTTTATTTTGCCAGTGTTCAAGATTTAAAGTTATCAAAAATTATAACTATAATGCTCAGATATTATTATAAAGAATATTTTTAAATGCAATTATATTGAAAAATGCCCATTTTATACCTTTAATTTGCTTTCGCAGTTTGGTGAGCTCTGTCATCCATTTTAATACCTTTGGATTGGCTGCTATATCACTGTAGGAGGGCTGAAAAATTAGAAAAACAGAATCACAGATTATGCACTCATCAACCCCTGTCTGTGCTAAGTCCCTCTCTAGGAATTGCCTTTGCCCACATGAGCTGCCTGGCCCAAGGTTACAAACCCCTCCTCCAGAGCAGCTCATATCCATGACTGGTTATATAGGATTAAAAAGGCCTGACTTCTTCATCTTAATTCAGTCAATCCTGAATCATATTAATTCAGCCATCCTAGTTGGAAACACTGTGGAATCAGGCTGAGGCCATGAATGCAACTATATCCCAGGTCTACATTCCCCTCTCAACCATGCTGCCTTACTCCTTACAGCTGCAATTCTCCCTAAACACTCCCTTGGAAATGGCATGCACTGATATCTCTGTCGCAGCATGCTTCCCAGATAATCCAACCTACAACAACTCTACGACTATAAATCTACTCATAGACTGACACTGTTTCTTCATAAAGATAATGTTTTTAAGAAATATGTTAATACCTCAGTAAAATTAATAAATGAGATCCTTAAAAAAATATAAGAAACAATCATTAAAATCTTTGTGGGTATGCAATGTGGGGTTTTTTGTTGTTGTTATTGTTGGGGTGTTTTTTTGAGTTTTTTTTGCAGCATGCAGTGTGGCATACAGGATCTTAGTCCCCTCACCAGGAATGGAACCCTCACCTCCTTACATGGAAGTGTGGAGTCTTAACCACTGGACCGCCAGGAAGTCCCAAAGGTTATTTTAATTTCTGCTCAAATAGTATTTGACAGTGTTCACAGCAGAGAGTTCACTCAATCTTCATTTATCTTACTTTAAGTAGACAGGGCAAGATATTAAGTAAAGCTCTCTCAGAGGAGGGTCTAGCAACTGGCAGAAAGCAGATCTAACTAAACGTCTTCTGACTTCAAGTATAAGACTTTACCTACTTCACATGTTCTAACGATTAAATATCTCACCCCTTCATGCCCACCTCCCCTGGCTACCTGTGGTTTTTGAGGGAGCAGAAATAGCATTAATATAATTTGTCAATGTAAAGTATTTGCCTTAAAATTCAACAAGCTCTTTTCCAACAGAAATACAAAAATTCAGTGGTACAATGGCAAGAATACTAGTCCGGAATCAGAAGGCGGCGGCTGCTGCTGCTGCTGCTGCTGCTGCTGCTGCTGCTGCTGCTGCTAAGTCGCTTTAGTCTCTGTGCAACCCCATAGACGGCAGCCCACCAGGCTCCGCCGTCCCTGGGATTCTCCAGGCAAGAATACTGGAGTGGGTTGCCATTTCCTTCTCCAATGCAGGAAAGTGAAAAGTGAAAGTGACGTCGCTCAGTCATGTCCAACTCCTCGAGACCCCATGGACTGCAGCCCACCAGGCTCCTCCATCCATGGGATTTTCCAGGCAAGAGTACTGGAGTGGGGTGACAAGGAACTATATAATCTCAGATCTATATAAGCGCTATTTTTCTGGACGTCTTAGATTAGTTCTCTCTCCCAAGTAAGAGATGGGAGAATGTCCTCTAAGTTCCAACAGATCTACTTTACAATGGGCAATGTTACAAACTCACCTTGCCATTTCTTTCCCTTTCAAATTGTTCCTCAAATTGTCTGATTTTTTTCTGAAGTTTCTTGACTAATTGATATGGTGTTCTGTCCTCTCTTTTTTCATCTTTTGAACTAAAGGATGATCTTCGAATCCTGAATTAAAACAAGAGGTGAACACTGTAGTTAAATTTTCAAGTTATCAACACCATCTCTCCTATTACCCTGATAAAACATCACACTATTATAAAGAAGTAAATTTTTTAAGTGCAATTAAACCCCTAACACTGAAGGACAAATGGTAGAAAGAAACTTGAACTACGCTAGAGACCACAAAAAGCTAACACAGTAGCAATGAAAACAATCTGGAATTATTCAAAAGGCGCTTGGGCAAATGCAGATAAAACACAAAGACACCAAGCAGCTTAGAGCTCTTTTGGTGTCCAAACTGCAAAGGAAACGTTTTAACTTTCAGGATCAATTTCAGTCATGAATGAATAAATAAATACATCACGGAAAGATGTCTATTAGAGAGCAAACCTTAATAGACGCTCAAAGAACTCAATTTGGGGGCACTCAAAATAATAAACCACAAAAGCATGCTTCATGAAATTGGGAAGAAAGCTTTCAACTATAGGCCTAGAGGATTAAAATCTCTCAAAGGACCTGGGTATGTGATAGGATTCACTGCCCATAAAAACATAAACATCACTTACCTAGCAAAAGAAAGTGCTTTAGATGAGGAATCCAACATTTCTGGATCATGTAGGAAACGCTGGCTTTGCCCAAAATCTAAACTCCGATGTGATAACACTGGAGGACAGTCTTCTTCCAGGGGGTGATGATTCATTCTTCCAGCTTGTGGAGACAGCTGAGCTTCTCCAGACTCAGAGTCTTCCTGCCAAGACTTAAAAGCAGGAAATGGCTCTGGAAAACAAACATAAAGAATAGTACCATGGGTCTCTTGGTTCTGTATGAAAAAAAGTCACACAGTATCAGCTATATGTTCTTTAAACCATATCATTCTGTAGTGGTTCATATAATATAATATTTATGGGCTCCTAGGATCTTCATACAGCCTACTATTGTTTAAAGTTGTCTGAGCTTCACTTTTTACTTCAGTCCTAATTTCACATAAGGAGTTACACTTTAAATTTCTGAACCCAGTCACAAAGCAAGAAGGGACACTGTCAAGCTCTTCAAAATTATACTAAATGCTATTTTTCCAGTAGGGAAAAGTCTTCATTTAGAAACAGTAAACATTTAACAGTCCTTAATTGGGAATTTAACTGAGCCAAATGCTGCCAGATGAATAAATTGTCCCTCACTGTCAAGTGACTATGTTAAGAAGTGGAAGCTATTCCCCATGCTATTCAGAATACTCAGCAAATGGCTCTTGGACTCCAACAAAAGAATTGTTAGATTTATAAACAAGCAGCTAATTCACCTGACAATACCAGGACTCTAACATTAAACAGAGGTGGTTATTTTCTGCTACAGGATTTCTGTGTATAATACATATTTTAATAATTAAACCCAAAAGTATTAACAACACAAAATTTAACAGCAGTACTCCTTCTTAAGTACATTTATTTTATTGGAGTTATCCTATAAGTTCTCATATGAAGCCATATTGAGGTATCTGATGTCTCTGCACAAATAAGGCTTGATTACATACAGAACACATACAGATAAACACACAACCCACAAATATACTCCAAATACATAATTATCTTCAAGTATCCCCCTTGATTTGGGGAGGGGATAGGGACTTTTCCATCTACACATTAACTTAATATATGACTATAGTGTAAATTTTGATGCTATGGCTTTTAATAGCAAAAATGAGTTAAATATTTTAGGATGCAAAAATTGGCTTGACAGTGTCAAAAAGCAAGAATGACTTTTTTTTTTTTGCACAATACCTATGAACTGCTACTAATTTAGTTTAACTTTATGCATTAGCAATTTAAAGCATTACATTTTTTCAGGATAATAAGAACATAACCAACTTCGTTTTTTAAAGCCCAGATCTATCTGATAACTAAAAATTGGGTACATAGCGTGCAATCCCGTAATAAACCCAGCAATAAAGTGATTTTCAAAGCAACCCTTGTACCTGCTTCCCAGAAAATAAGTAACTGGTAATAAACATTTTATGAGAAATCTCCTGTTTTAAGAAAAAGAGGGAACTAACAAAAAACAGTATTTTCTGGGTATCATTTTTAACCCAGAACAGTTTTCCTAATATTTGGGGACAGCAGGAGAAGGGCTAATAAAAAGGCAAACAAAGTGAACCATAAAAAGGCAAAAAAGCTAAACTATGGTGAACCATACTTACCCTCCCCATCTCTCTGCAGATGCATTGTTTTGAAATCAATGAGGGGAAAAGTGATAGGGCATGACGCTAATAAAATGGAAAAAATGGCAAAAAATACTAAAGTGAACACACAGCACAGTCAGAACAAACCATACACATAACTAACACAAAGCCAAAGATACCAAAAACATTTCCCTAAAACCTGTTAGGCATTCTGCTCAAAAACTTTATTCAAAGAAATTACTACTAACCAAACTTTAAAAACAAACACAAACATACATTTCCATTTCAGCAAGCAAGGCAAAAAAATTAAAATAGTGCTGTTCTATTAAAACTCAAACATAAAACTGAAGAAATGGAAACTTAATCAGGTACTGTGGAAGCTTTTCAGTATAAACAATTTGACAGAAAAATATTTCCCTTAGTTTGCTCTGCAAAAAGATTCTACTGTTATACAAGAGCCAGCAGGTAAGAATCTGAAGATGTCCACTTACATTAAAAACCAAGACCTTTGGATGGCTACAAATGCATACTGGTGGCAGACATGTGCTACCCATTCACTAACTGCATTTTGCTGACTACCCTTGGAACAATACAAAAACCCAAGACCCATATACTTAGGAAGAATGAGATGGTCCTCCATTTGAAGTCACCCTACTTCTCTGTTAAGAGTCATTTCAAATGGGGTACATCTCTTTTTCCAAGGTATGCAGATCTAAAGTAATTTGGTTTCTTGAGGAAGACTATTATTTTAGAATATCCTAAACTCCCAGTTATGGAAAATCAGTCTCTGTATTGTGGGCACAAGTGGAAGGAGCAACATGGTCTGCTAACAGCCACTCTCCCAAGCACATGCAGAGTTCATGGCTGAGAAGTTCACTCAGGTGTCGACTGCTGTTGGCTCTCTGCAAGTCACTGACCCGTATTCCTGGAAAAGCCAGGAGGAGGTCTATGTGGACTTGTCACAGCTGTTGAGCCAGGGCAGCTCAGACACTGAAAATCAGGGATCAGGAGTACATAGTGACCTTCCCTTCCCTACCACAACAATTTGTAAAGAGTCAGTGGATTCCAACAAGGCAACAAAAGAGAGCCTAGCATCAGGCTCTCTTTAGGGAAGCCCTCAGAAAGCTGAAGCTGGACAGAGAATGTCCTATCTCCTCAGACAATGGAAAACAAATGGTCTTCTATGCTTAAAACTTAAGATCAGGACCCTCAGGCCAAGGACTATAAAGGGCTATTTATCTGCATCCTCCAAAAAGCAACAGCATTAAATACTCTGTCAGAAGCCCAGCTTCATCTTTCAGAGACTCCTTTCCTAACTTTCAGCTCAAAGGATGCTCTGATGACCACCACTCCTTCTCAGTAACTACGCCAGGATGAGTAACTTAAAGGGACATTTGATCTTCATTGCCACCAGAATGCTAATATATCCCTAACCCTGGGGGAGCATCTTCATAAATCCCAAACATCCTGAATAACCCAGAACAAAGTAAATGGAAGATAACTTCCTGATTTAGTCTAAGTTATGACACATAATACACCGCTGGGCATGCCAAACATCTAGACCAAAAAGGGAGGAGGAGTAGGGATTGAAAGACAGCAGTAAAGATTGGCAGAATGACTTGGCTGGGGCTTTTAAAATATTGGCTATACCTTAAAAATAAATAAAAATGCTCCAACTGTGATCAGGTGTGCAGACTTGAGGTGGCAAAAGGAGCACATGATATTGGCATTGCAATTCCTCATATGTCATTGGCTAACTTGCCAAAGGTGAGATTACGAAGGGATCTTCATTCAAGTGAACAAATATGTAACTTTAAGATTTCTGAGTGGTCTCCTTATCTCTTTACACAGGACAGGATATGATCCAGAAGCCCCCCTGGATCCAAATATGCTTCTTATTTCTACTTCTCAACTGCAACATTTTACTTCAAAGTTTACAAATACACAGCAAAGTTTTTAGAGAATTTTACAAAGGACATCCATATACCAATCCCCTAGATTCTACTACTAACATTTCACTATACTTGCTTCATAACATTTCCATCCCATTAACCATCTTGTTTTCTTCATGGATTTCAAAGTAAACAGTAGATATTCATATACTCCTCCATAAACCCTTCTGCATGCTGATCATTCACTGAAGTTTGGTATTTATTCATAGTTTTTGCTCCTTTTGATTAAAAAAAAAAACTTACATACAATGAAATGAAGGTCTTAAATACACATCTGTGAGTTTTAACTCATGTGGTTTTGCCTTTTAAGTTAAAATTAAAATTACTCTCCTTTGTAAAACTTGTTAGGACCCTGCTCCCATACCTTCAAAACCTAACAGAGATACAGGGACATAGTACAATATTTGCTTACAAATACCTCTGAAGATAATTTCTTTTTAAATGTATTTCTGATGATTATAAAGAAAAGGTAGCTGTATTCTAGGCTCTCTATTTAAAGTGGTGAGATCCCTAAACCCTAGCATACTGGACTTTCAAAAACTGGGAGATAGCACCTGATTTGGTTTAACAATTAACAACAGCCTACCCTTGATTTTATTTTCTTTATATTTTAACATCCATCCTCAGAGCTAATGGATAAGAATTAATTCAAATGAGATAACTGCCCCATAATTTCATTAGCGCATTTGAGTAAAAATAGTCACTCACTCTTACATGAATCAAATAAAAACGAATAAGGTTGCTCAGAAAAGGGCAGTAATCTCATTACTGCCTTGGGTAATTTCAGTTACAAATAACATTATCAGGAAAATAATGTGTGTGGGTAAAATTACCTTCCCATTTATCACCATCAGAAACATTCTTCAGATCTAAATGTGGAATTTGGACACATGCTGCTTCCCCTTGAACACCAACACTTTGACTTCCTGGCACTTCTGATTCAGTGTTGGCATTCAAATCACATATCTTGCTACTAGAATCCTGTATTTTAAAATAAAGAATACATTTCACAAACAAGAAGCTTTCCATGCCCTATTTAAAAACAACCAGCTTATGTTTTTGCGTGGTCCTCATGAGTTTACCGTGCCTACATAGGCAACTGTCCCAGTCCCACCATTCAAGACAAAGTTTGGATCCCAAACTGAGGAAACTGTTCTTGCAATCAAAAGTGGCAAATTAGAAAACAAAAGCAAAAACAAACCAAAAGTGGCAAATCAAGTTGCTGCTTGATTGTAAAACAACTGGTAAGAGTATTTGCATTTAAATCTCCTTTAAACCTATTAAACACAAGAGTCAAAGGCCAGATACCATAACTGGTAGGTTAAACCTAGTCAAACTTCAAAGAACCATAAAGAAAAGTAATTCTTACCAGAATCAAGTGTGACAATTTATCACTGTCAAATGACAAATATTCTTTCCTAAAAATCAAGTAAAGTTATTAGTCTTTTAAGAATAAATTGGTTACTATCAGTGCATATTTCTTATCTAGATTCCTCTCTTCCTCATACAGTTAGCATTTACAGTGTGAGAAAAGAAAATGACACCTGCACATATGCCCATTCTTTGGAGCCCTATATCTGAAAAACACACACTACTGAAAATATCCAGAGAATCAGTTCATGTTCAGAAAAATTAAGTACATTCACCACTCCCTTACACATCTACTCCCCAAAATGAAAAACACTTTAAAAGGAAAAATATAATTCACAATAAATAAAAAACAAAAGAAATGAATATATAATGGAAAAGATTCTATAAAATAAGTAATAGTTTTAACCAATTTACTTCATTTTTCCATATTCTGGGACATCTTTTTCCATTTAAAGATTTTTTTTTAAAGTATAGCTATGTCCTAAATTTTAAATCTGATGGTATTCTATTACAATCAAAACAAAGTTACTACTTCTAAACCTCTCCTTCTTCAAAACATAATGGTAACAACATAAAAAGGAAATTTTATAAAATTTCAATTCATTTATTTCCCTATAAAAACTAATCCCTATGTAGAACAAGTGTTAAAGCAAGCTGTCACAAATCATCTGTACCTACTTGACCTCAACAGAATATCTAGTATCACAGTAAGTTATCAATATGATGACTGTAGGAATGTTCTCCTCCCCAAAGACACTGTGATAATGCAATCTACAGTGATACTCATAGGTGCTGCTCCTCCCCTGCCGTAAAAGTGTGCACTCTGAAGACAGGTCTTGATCTAAATGTGGCAAGTCAGCTCCTCATATATATATAATTACCTTGTCTGCTAAACATGAAAAACAAACTAAATTCCCTGGCAAGCAAAGGCTCTCTTTTGCTTAGAGTGGGAACAAATGAGGGAATGAGTTAAATTCTAGCCTAACAGATTAAAAGACGTAATCATCTAAATTTTAGAAACATGAGGGTTAAACAAGCAAAATGTAATCTACCTAACCAAGAAAATCTTTTGGTCTAAAAAGCAGCTTGCTAATCTACACGTAAGTTGAAGAGGAAAGAGCTTTCTCGATAAAGCTTGAGTCCTCACTAGTTGGATCCTTATTGTTCTATCAAATCCAGATGTCATCATTTTGGGGATGCCTGTTAATGCTGTTAATCTTTTATCTTCAGCCCATAGCTCCAATATTCCCTGGGCTGGAAGAGAATCATTCCTGCCTCCTGAAAGGAAGCACAAGGAGCTGCTGTAAGCAGGCAATCTGTGGACCTTCAGTGTAGGGGGATGCTTCAGAGATACGGCTCCAAAGAATTTACTTGCCCTAAGAGAACAGGTTTTCTACTCACAATTAAGAGAGATAACAACATTAATCCAAGTTTACCCTTGCCAACAGGCTACCACCAAATCAGTAACGTTGTATGGGATTTCTCGGTATTAACAGTCTAATCTGCAACTTCATTACTGATGTTTTCAGAAGATCAAACCGTCATTCTTAAGAAAATTATCCACATTTTTTAGCAATGTCTTAACAAATCATAAAAAGAGTAATGATATCCAAAACTTTAAAACATTCTAGAAAGCTTCTGTTCAAAGGGACTCTATCAAGTATCTATGGTGACTAAGGATTCGCTCAGTTGTGTCCGACTCTTTGCAACCCTGTGGACTGTAGCCCACCAGGCTCCTCCATCCATGGGATTCTCCAGGCAAGAGTACTGGAGTGGGTTGCCATTTTCGTAAAAGACTTATTGCCTAGGGAATGCCCCCTTCCATTACTGCAAGCCAAGGACATAAACAAGCACTAACTGCGTCGGACTGTACTAGGACACACAGAGGAACTGGAATAGGAGTAAAAAATCCCTATATGTTTGTCCAGGCAAATATGTTACAATCTTTCAGTTAGCTGTAGACAGCTCCAAGACTTCTGAATTAACTCACTGAAGCATGTATTCAGAGTATCAATAAACTCCCGAACTGTTCTACAAATCAAGTGAAAAGTTTGAAGTGTTTCCAAGAAGGCAGTGTTCTAATTTCTGAATGTTTTCCAATTTATAACACCTGTCTTAACCTGTATCTACTCTGAATATTTATGGACATTTAGTATGCCTTATGCTGCTGCTGCTGCTCAGTAGCTCAGTCATATCTGACTCTCTGTGACGCCATGGACTGTAACCCACCAGGCTCCTCTGTCCACGGGATTTCCCAGGCAAGAATACTGGAGTGGGTTGCCATTTCCTTCTCCGGGGATCTTCCCAACCCAGGGGTCCAAACTGAGTATCCTGCTTTGGCAGGTGGATTCTTTACCACTGAGCCATCTGGGAAGCTCTAATATGCTTTATACTTATCATCAAAATAAGATGTTTGGTTTTGTTTGCTCACCTAAAATATATGTTGTAACAGAAAGCTTCATCTAAAATATTCACCCCAGAATCTGTAAAGAACTCCAATTTTCAAAATGAATAGTTAATTAGCAACAACAAGAAAAAATGCTTACCTCTCAAGACAGTCATCTTCACCATCACCATGGTCACTGCATGGCTCTAACAATATACCTACACACTGACAAAAAGAACACCACTTATTAAGGAGTTCCCATCCCCTTAAAGTTGAGAAGTTTCCAATCCAAATTAGGATATTAGATTATAAATCAGTCAAATGCCCCTCTTTTAACTACTACTTAAAATAGTCTGCAGGTGTTAATGTCCTTTTTTAGAGAGTAATTGACCTTCCTCAAAATTTGAGTTGTGTGTATGGGGGTGCATGTGTATAAAATGAGGACCCTGTTTTTCTTACTACCCTACTGGGCAAGAGCTACTGCTACTACTATCACATTCTTTTTCCTTCCTTAGAATTTTCTCCTCTAAAAATGATGGTCAGCTACTACTCTTTCTCGTCAGCAATGAACATACAAGTTGGTTAACTTACTAACAGGTAGCAGAGGAGTCACACAGTTCACCAGATCCCTTTATGACATATATTTGAAATAACAACTCTGAAACTCAAAAGCACATGAGAATGCTCCCTAATTTTCCAATGGGCTCTGAGATACCATTCCATGCCTACTCCTCCCTAAAATAAATACCTATCAAGTCTAATACAAATGTCCTGTGCATACTTCAAACTATGTAAACCTTTCAGTGTTTTTGATGATCACCTCAGAAATCAAGATTTGATCTTCCTAGATTAAGAAACTACTACTTGTGCAGTTTTGTTTAATGTGAAAGACAGTCTGTAAAAAGTTATTAAAATACTCTCTTTTTGAATGTATCTCTGTGAAGCTAACTAGCCTCATGCACTTGAAACAAAAGAATCTATAGCAACAGAGAGAATGCAGAAGCACATATGGGAATCCAGCTGACTTCTAAGTCAGACAGTAGCAAGATCGCTAAGTATGTATAACAATGCCATGCCTCAAAATAACTTCTTTTAAAAATAGCTGCTTTTTATTAAGAAAAAAAAGCAATCTTATTTATGTCACCTTGAGTGAGTTTATTATGTTAAGTGAATTAATAAATATTTTAATTGCTCAGTTTTAATTTCTAATATACTAAATACTAATAGACATACCTAGGTACACAAAAGTTTTTTGGGACCCTCAATAATTTAGAGTTCTAGAGTATAAAGAGGTCCTTGGGACCCAAAGTGTATAGAACCACTGATCTAAAAATCAGACTTCAACAACCTCCATGCTCTGGAATATACATTCTTAAATATGAGGGTTTCGGGAACCGTGAAAAACCATTATACAGATTCAATATTTAAAACGAGCCTTTTTGCTTTACTCCACCAAATTCAAGTCCCAGTTCTTTCCTTCTGATGGAAAATAAGACAGTAACAATCACTTATGTGCCTATCTTATGGTTGTTGTCAGAGAATCAAAAGAAAGAGCTTATAAGAAAAACTGTAAAGCTCTATTATAAAGCATACTATTACATGACCAACCCTAACTTAACCTATAATTCTTTTTACTATGAAATAACTGAAATAAAATATGATCACTGATATAACTAATATCCACATATCCTCCACCCAGATTTAGGCAACATAATTCTTAAATAGTGAAAAGTATTAAACAAGATCTCAATTAGGGATAATATAAAAAAATGTAGTGACAACAGCAAAAGCTGACAGCCCAGCAGTGGAAAAGACAGATGAAATTCAGAGTCGAGTGCAGAACTGTGCTCTACACAATATCTCAGGACAAAGAAAAATAAAAGTTATTAGTCATGTTAGAATACAGCCAGTCTTCATTTAACATACAGGAAATATGCAATACTTTCCTTAGAAACTAAAATATACTTCATCACTTAGAAAAATTTTACTTTCTCAGAATTCATTCCAGATAAAATATTTAATCCTTTATACACAAGAAGAAAAAAGCTCTTTTTTCTAAAATATCAGATGACAAAGCAGCCTGTGCTGTCTTCCCTCCCTTCTCCACAAACATCAGAGTCCTCATAAAGGACATCTAAGGCACGCTGGTCTCAATTCAGGAAAGCTAGAGCCCTTTGGTGAAAAAAGGTGGTGGCAATGGCACCAACAGTGGGAGCAGCAGCTACAGCACAATCATATTGCCAAGGTATTAGGGGCTGTCAGGACTTCCTGACAGGAGCTAATTAAAGACCAGTAATTTCCTTGGTCTCCATCCATTCCTTAGCCATCCACAACGATACTTCCACATGGCTTAGTTGCTCATCCTTCCATCTCCGCTGACCTAGTTTTGCTCAAGTACGGCAGCTACTTCTTTTAGATAAGCTAACTATCCCTGCTTTATTCTACACACTTCATCTGCTTATAAGAAAACTTACTAAAGCATTTTCAACCAATCTAAAAATTTGGATTACCCAGAAAAACTTAAAACTGTAGTCTCCAACTTGATTTTATAGTTCAACAGATATAAAAACACATTGGAGCAAAAATCTGCTGTGTGTTAAGCAGAAAAAAACTTTTTAATTAACAACAACTTTCCATTTAAATGAGTGCCAACTCATTATATTTTTCTGTCAGTTAGATTAAATGTGAAAGGTATGTGCTCAGTCATGTCCAATTTTTTGCAACCCCATGGACTGTAACCCGCCAGGCTCTTCTGCCCATAGAATTTCCCTGGCAAGAGTACTGGAGTGGGTTGCCATTTCCTACTCTAGGGGATCTTCCCGACTCAGAGAGCAAACCTGTGTCTCTTATGTCTCCTGCATTGACAGGCAGATTCTTTACCAATGCGCCACCTGGGAAGCCCCATCAGTTAGGTTATGAAGACTTAAAAAAAATGTTTTAATCGAGGTATAGTTTATATACAATATTATATAAGTTTCATATATATAGCACAATGATCCACAATTTTTAAAGGTTTTATAAAAATACATTAAATATTCTTCAATCTAGCCCAATTTCTTTCACTGAATTAATGTGGGCAAAACTGATGAGGTCTCCACAGCAGATGAATCATCAACAAAATGAAAAAATAACCTACAGAATGGGAGAAACTACTTGCAAAATCATGTATTTGGATAAGGAGTTAGTCTCCAAAATATAAACAGAACTCATAAAACTCAATAGCAAAAAATAAATAATACAATTTAAAAATGGGCAGAACATCTAAATAGACATTTTCCCAAAAACGAAGTACAGATGGCCAACAAGTACATGAAAAGGTGCTCAACATCACTATCAGGAAAATGCAAATCAAACCCACAGTGAGATACTACCTCACACCCATTAGAATGGCTATCACCAAAAAGACAACACAAAGTAAGTGCCAGTGAGGACGTGGATAAAAAGGAACCCTCGTGTTTTGGAGATGGAAATGTAAATTGGTACAGCCACTAAGGAAAATGGTATGGAGGCTCCTCAAAGAATCAAAAATAGAACTACCATGCTTACCAGCAATTCCATTTCCGGATGTTTATGTGAAGCAAAGAAAAATGCTGCCTCAAAAAGACAGGTGCACCTCCACGTTTACTGCAGGATTATTTACAATAGTCAAGATACAGAAACAACCTAAGTGTCCCTCAATAGATAAACAGCTGAATAATTTTCTGTGTGGGTGTGTATACATGTAACACACACACAATGCAATATTATTCTGCCATTAAAAAAAAAAAACCAGCATCCCCACTTGCAATAACATGGACGGACCTTGAAGGCATTATGACTAAGTGAAATAAGTTAGACAAAGACAAATACTATATGGTCTCACTTTTATGTGGAATTTTAAGATAAAGTCAAACATCTATATAGAAAACATATCTGGTGGTTGCCAGAGGTGAGGGTTGGTAGTGGGGAAAATGGGTGAAGGTAATCAAAAGGTACAAACTTTCTAGATAAAAAATAAATAAGATATAGAACTATAACATACATCATCATAACTACAGTTAATAATACTATATTGCATATCTGAAAGCTACTGAGAGTAGATCTTAAAAGACTCATCACAAGAAAAAAAATTTAACTGTGTGGTAACAGATACTAATAACTAGACTTGTGATCATTTCACAATATATACAGGTACTCAATGTTATGCACTTGAAACTAACGTAATATGTCAACTATACCTCAAGTTTTTTAATTTTAAAAGAGAGACTGTTTTAAAAAGAGAGACTGATTTAAAAAACAACACATTATTGAATGGTTGTTGCCTGTCAGAGGTATTGAGTATTTCTGTTTAAAAAAAGAAAGTGGAGTCTCATAACAATTCAAGTCAAACTGATAGCTATTTCTTCCTCTTGGTTGTCTGCTAGAGCTTCCCAAATACTTCTGGCCTTCACTTCTGAAAGGAGGTACTTAAATTCCAGCAATTTCTCAGGGTTCAGAAGATATAAATAGGGTTCAGAAGATATAAATAATTGCAAATTTGGCAAGGTGCCAGCCATGAAGGTCTGCTAATCCGGAAATGAACTGCTTTTATGAGAAATCTGGGCTTCCCCAGTGGCTCACCAGTAAAGAATTCGCCTATACTGTGGGAGCCACAGATGTGAGTTCAATCCCTGGGTCAGGAACATCCTCTGCACAGAGACCCACTCCAGTATTCCTGCCTGGAAAATCCCATGGACAGAGGAGCCTGGTAGGCTACAGTCCACAGGGTCGCAAAGAGTCGGACATGACTGAAGCATCTTGGCATGGCACGATATGAGAAATTTACTGATAACATCAGATATTTTGATATGAACTCAAATCAGGCTACTGATTTACTGACACTTTCCACCCTCAAACAGTACAAATTACTATAGAACTTGTTATAACTAAAAACTTAAGAGATCAATCTCATCATATCAATATAAAAATCCTTAAGATTTCCTAAGACCTGATATTTTATATCTGATAAGAGACTTACTCAAAATAATAAAGAACTTTTAAAACTCAGTAAACAACTCAATCAAAAAATGAACAAGAGACCTGAACTCAGCCAAGATATTCAGATGGCAAAATAAGCATATTTTCAGAAAAGATGCTGAACCCTATGTCATGAGGGAATTGTAAACTGTATCAACGAGATAACACTAGATACCTATTAGCATGGCCAAAATCCCAAACACTGGCAAGGATCATTCACAGTTGATGAAGGAAAGAGAAACAGCCAAATTTATGCAAATTTATGCAAGCATTTAGTTTATAATAAAACTTAAGCAAGCATTTAGCTTATAATAAAGGTATAGAATTTTTTTTTTAAATCTTGCCATGCAGCTTGTTTAAGCATGTTAAAATGCTTATAAAATGTTTATAAGATGTTTATCAGGGCTTCCCTGATGGTCTAGTGGTCCCTGGTGGTCCAGATAAAATCCCTGCTCCAGGAAGAGGCCACATGCTTCAGGGCAACTGAGCCCATGAGCCCAAGCTCTAGAGCCTGAGAGCCACAACTACTGAGCCCACACATGGAAACTACTGGAGCCTGTGCGCCCTAGAATCCATGCTCTGCAGCAAGAGAAGCCACCGCAAGGAGAAGCCTACACACCACAACTGGAGAGCAGTCCCCACTTGGTAACTAGAGAAAAGCCTGCACAGCAACAAAGACCCAGTACAGCCAAAATAAACAAATAAATGAGTCTTTAAAAAAAAAAAAAAGATGTTTTAAGATATTAAGATGTTTAATTAAGATGTTAAGATATTCAAGATTGCCAGGAGAAATATCAACAACCTCAGATATAGAGATACCACTCTAATGGCAGAATGTGGTCTCTTGATGAAAGTGAGAGGAGAGTGAAAAAGCTGGCTTAAAACTCAACATTGAAAAAGAGAAGATCACGGCATTCGGTCCCATTGCTTCATGGCAAATAGATGGAGGAAAAGTAGAAATGGTGACATTTTTTTCTTGAGCTTCAAAATCACTGTAGATGGTGACTGCAGCCACAAAATTAAAAGACACTTGCTCCTTTGAAGGAAAGGTATGACAAACCTAGACAGCGTATTAAAAAGCAGAGATACCACTTTGCCAATAAAGATCCATATAGTCAAAGCAATGATTTTTCCAGTAGTCATATATAGATGTGAGAGGCGGACAATAAAGAAGGCTGAGCGCTGAAGAATTGATACTTTTGAATTGTGGTGTTGGAAAGGACCTTGAGAGTTCTGTGGACTTCAAGGAGATCAAACCAGTCAATCCTAAAGGAAATCAACCCTGAATATTCATTGGAAGGACTGATGCTGAAGGTGAAGCTCTAATACTTCGGCCACCTGATATGAAGAGCCAACTCATTTGAAAAGACCCTGATGCTGGGAAAAGACTGAGAGCAAGAAGAGAAGAGGGCAACAGAGGATGAGATGATTGAATGGCATCACTAACTCAATGGACGTGAGTTTGAGCAAACTCAGGGAGACAGTGAAGGACAGGGAAGCCTGGCGTGCTGCAGTCCACAGGGTTGCAAAGAGTTGGACACGACTTAGCGACTGAACAACAACAAAGATATTCAACGCCGAGCAGAGCTTCTAGGTATAGGAATCTAAAGTTAAGAGAGAGATCTGGACTAGAGTATAAACTTGGGAGCCTTTAGCTGAGAGATGGTATTTAAAACCATTAGACTAAATGAGATTACCACTGGAGTAATGAAAATTAGTGACTTGAGAAAACTGGGCCCTGGGCCATATTAAATTTCAGAACACAAAAAGCAATCAGCAAAGGGATACAACAGCCAGTCAAGGAGGGAAAAAAACAACAGAGGAGTGAGATATCCTGAAAGCTAAGTGAAGAAAGTGTATCTGTGGAGCAAAGAGACAAGAACAGAATCAATAACCATGAACAGATGAAAAAAGATTAATATGCCAGTGAAAGAAAGTAAGAATATTAGTTACATACGAGTCCAATAAAACTAAGTCCAGGAGCAGCTTAAATTCTGTGAAATGTTTTCCAGTTCATAAAATAGGTTTGTACTTTTACTTCTTTGTATCTTTATAACAAACCTCTAGAGTGGGTATTACCTCCCACTTATATAAAGAAAAACAAAAACCAAAAATTCAGAAAAGTTAGGTAACTAGTCAAAGTTATACTGCTATTAAGAGGGAAAGCCTAAACACAAATCTTTGATTCGTTACAATATGTATGTTAGCATATGATTTAGAATGAAAACATGCTGAAGAAAATTTCCTCATCCATTAAGTATCTTATTTTAAAAAGTGTTAACAAAACTTTGAAACATGTCTTAGAAAAATGCTTTGTACACTCACTGAAATTATTTTTTAAATGTTATTACTAAAAAATGTTGACAGTGAAAATAATTTACTTCTTAAATGATGTTCATGGGCTTTCCATAATTATGAAAAGAGTCCATGTTCTTCAGAAAATATCTGGGACATACATGGCTTTACAAAATTCAACCATAAAACCAACAATCACCTCAGCTGACACTGTAATTTGTTTCCTTCCAGAAAAGTATTTAAAAATAAGGTATTCTGCATCTACTTCTCTATTCAATGATGGTTCCTTATCTCCACTGAAACAATGTATGTTCTTGGGACTTGGAATCAAGACAAACACATGTATCAGCAAAGAAAGTGAACTAAGGCTTCTGGTACCAAAGGAACACATAAAGCAATCAGAATTGTAATCTAGTACATACATGGGTTTCCACCACCTGGGCTGCGGTCTGTTAGGATCCTGGCCTGTGAGGATCAGCCCACAGCAGAGGTGAGAGGCAGGCAGGCAAGCGAGCAATACTTCATCTGCCACTGCTCTCATTACCACCAGAACCAGCACCCCCCACCAAATCCATGGAAAAACTGTCTTCCATGAAACTAGTCCCTAGTGCCAAGAAGGTGGGGGACTGTTGATATAGTACACTTAACACAGAGATTTTTAAGTCTCTACATTTCTTACCTGGTTATTTTCTTCATCCTCAAATACAAAATCTTGCTGCATAACTTCATTGTCTAAATTAGTGCTAGCCACAGGTTCTGAACAGTCTCTGTTATGTTCACTGGCATTAATAATACCATCAGCAATATCAACCCTAGTAATGAAGATTAAAAAGTCAGATCAAGCCACATGCTGAATATGTAATGCCTTTAAAATAAATAAATAAAAGTAACAATCTGAAACTTTTTCTCATAGTAGAAAACATATTTTTTTCATAAAGATCCAGTTTATTTAGCATGTCAAGTTAGATTATAAAGGATTCAAAGTTTATTTCTGTCCTTCCGTGGGATGTTGTAAGGACCTTAATTTATTATCCACTTTGAATATTTTCACAGCAAATGAATGGCTTTAAAAATAATTTATGTGTCAAAACAGTGATCTCCCTTACAAATGCACATGCTAAATCATAGTAACGACCTGTTTGCAGATTAAAACCCAAGTCTAGCACTGGGCAACAGTGTTTAACACCTTTTCAAGTACAACAGGAATAGCTTCCTACTGCAGATTTTTTCATCTTACATAATTTAGAATATGTAAAACACTGCAGGTTGTTTATAAAGACGATACCCCAACCAGACAATATGAGAATTCTACCATGAGAATATGAGTTATTTCTATAATAATATCTAAGCATAGACATAGGTTTTCAGGATCTCTAGCTAAGCCAAAAGGGCAAACTCCAAGAAATCTGCTTATATTATATCCTTTGAAACATTTTTCTCTTTCTACCATTTGGATACTGCTTCTTTCCTTCATATTCAACTCAAATACTTCCTACAGATCCACCTGTATAGTTCAAATAATGCCTTCAAAGCACACAAATCAGGGCCATCACATCACTGCACAGGCTGGCGGTGATGCCATCCATGCAGATTCTATGGCCACACCTGCAGTTGTACAATCCGGTATTCCATAAACATAGTCCCAGCATTGGTATTTACAGCTATTAATTTCTCAGTTTCATTCCACATGTGATAGCTAGTCTGGTGTATTTGACATATTTGGCCTTCAAAAATCTAATTCTTAACACAAAAACAAAATTCTACCTAGTCATCTATTTTTTTTTTTTTTTTTTTGGCCTTCCTATGAATTCTCCAAATTTGGGTACGTCTTTCTTAAGATCATGATCTATGCTGCTCTATAGATTTGTCCCCAAAACAAAAACTGACCAATGCAAACTATAAAAATCATCTGTAGACTCAGAAGAAAGCACCTCTAGGGCTGAGGTAACAGGAAAGGATATGAAGCTTTCGTCACTTAAAGATAAAAAGTCAGATGAAGAGTGGAGTAACATCACACACCACACAGTACATGGGGTACTTTTAACTTTCACAAATCCAATTATTAACAGCTAACCTAAAACAACAGAGGGTAGGGAAGGCAAAGCCTGGAGACAGGAAAACAAGTTAAATAGCAAAGGATGATTCCATTCACCAATTCATTCAATGACCATGTGCACTAGGAGTGATGTCAATCTGCTGTCCCAGTACCTATCTATCTGGAAAACTACATGCCATGGTGTGACCATCTGGAAAACAGAATATAGGTCTACTCTTTTTAAAGTTATTTTTCACATAACATAGATCCTAAAGGTAATTATATAAGCCCACTACTTCATCTGGTGTTCACAGACTTTGTTGGACTCAATGTCTACTATCTTAACAGAAGACTTATGAGATTTGTAATGTGAAGAAGTATATACAATTTATAAGCAAGTATATACAAAGTCACTTTTCACACTGACTTTCAGAAATGGTCAAGTAAGATCAGACACTATCATTAAAGAAAAAACTGTTTTTTAAAAGGTGAAACAATTTTATAATTCAATAAAAAGTAGTCAAATGTTTTAAAAGTTTCTTACTGGTTATTAGATCCTTCCCCATCACAATTAACACTTCCTGCTTCATTATTACACACGAGACTTTGCTGCTGTAAGTTCTTAAGATCATGATCTATGCTGCTCTGCAGATCAAAAAGGTGCTGTTCCACAGCTGCTCTAATTGTTCTTTCTAAAATGCTATAAAACAGAACACATTTTAGTGAGAAGCAGTCACCCTAACTAAGTTATTTGGTCACATAAACACAAACTTTAAAATGTACAACCAGTTTAAAAAAATATACAATGGTATTCAAATGAATAGGCTAGAGTGGAAAAAGAAATACAGAAAAGGAATACATGATAATTGCTTAAATTTTAAAATGAAATTTGCCCAAACAGACATTACACAAATCAATCATGTCAATACTACTACTGACGCAGGAATGATCACTTGTCCCAGTAATTCATTCCTCCCTACAACATAACAAAGCCATTTAAAAAGACTTCTCAGGGAATTCCCCAGTGGTCCCGTGGTTAGGACTCTGCATTTCCACTGCAGGGGGCACAGGTTCAATCCCTGGTTGGAGAACTAAGATTCCACATGCCATGCACCATAGCCAGTATTAATAAAGCAGCCATTTGGGGGGGGAGTGGGTGGGGCACGGAACCTTTACTAGAAAAAAAAGCTCTATTGGCATTGTTCAGATTAAAAAAAAAATCATCTGAAAAAAAGTTCATCTTTGTGTATCAGTGCAATACATTCCTTCTTCATTTGTTCTGACTAAAGTACATAAAATACTAACCAGTTTCACTACCTTATGTACAATCTCTCCTCTAAAGTAAGTATTTACAATAAATACATGCTTTTAATTTCTACAGCTTATTAATATTTTTAAAAGCTTTTTAAGCTGTCTTCTATAAGTATACTACTTACTCTGCAGAGGCTGGTAAGATGCTGATGGGTGATGTATGGGCACTGTAATCAAAGAAAAAAATTAGCTGTAAAATTTTCAATACTAAATGACTACAAAATGTGGTAAAAACTCCACATTTACACTACCTTGATACACCCAGGAGAGTGTGCACTAAGTTTTACTTTTCTAATTTTCCAAAGAAACTCTCACAGAAGACCCTTAAAATACTTATTGTCTGTGTGTGTTGGTTCATTTGTGTTGGGGGGGGGGGGGGCATGCATTACTTCACCTGGTGCTTACCTGGAAAAACACTGACCTATTCTAAGCCTGAAGGAAAAAAAAAACTGACTTCTGGGCCAAACAAAAGTATTCACCTAGGACAGTATGGAGGCCTCAATGCTGGCCTGTGCTCCGTGCCAAAAGTAATAGTACACACTACTACTCAGAGGATATTCTCAAGCTACAAAATGAAAAGGCAAATTAGAAACAAAAATTCAGGCCACATCATTCACTGTGCTGGTAACATTTTCCTTAGCAAATTTTACACCACAGTATCTACTGATACCTATAAAAACATAGATAATAGACTCATTTTTACCACAGCTATCAAACATACAACTTAAAACCCACAATGAGATATATATATACTACTAAAATACTGAAAATTAAAGTGTAGGTAAGGATGTGAAGCAAATAGAACATTCACATAATGCTAATGGGAATGTAAAATGTTTCAACCACCCTGGAAGCCAGTTGGGCAGCCTTCTTATAAAACCTACTATGTACACAATAACCCAAAACCTATGGACTCAGTAAAAGCAGTGCTAAGGGGAAGGTTCATAGCAATACAGGCATACCTCAAGAAACAAGACAAAAGTCAAATAAATAACCTAACTCTACACCTACAGCAACTAGAAAGGGAAGAAATGAAGAACCCCACAGTTAGTAGAAGGAAAGAAATCATAAAAATTAGGGCAGGAATAAATGAAAAAGAAACAAAGGAGACCATAGCAAAAATCAACAAAGCTAAAAGCTGGTTGATAAATAAAATAAACAAAACATTAGCCAGACTCATCAAGAAAAAAAGGGAGAAGAATCAAATCAACAATATTAGAAATGAAAATGGAGAAATCACAACAGACAACACAGAAATACACAGGATCATAAGAGACTACTATCAGCAACTATATGCCAATAAAATGGACAACCTGGACGAAATGGACAAATTCTTAGAAAAGTATAACTTTCCAAAACTGAACCAGGAATAAATAGAAAATCTTAACAGACCCATCACAAGCACAGAAATTGAAACTGTAATCAGGAATCTTCCAGCAAACAAAAGCCCGGGACCAGACAGCTTCACAGCTGAATTCTACCAAAAATTTAAAGAAGAGCTAGCATCTATCCTACTCAAACTCTTCCAGAAAATTGCAGAGGAAGGTAAACTTCCAAACTCATTCTATGAGGCCACCTTCACCCTAATACCAACACCAGACAAAGATGCCACAAAAAAATAAAACTACAAGCCAATATCACTGATGAACATAGATGCAAAAAATCCTTAACAAAATTCTAGCAAACAGAATCCAACAACATATTAAAAAGATCATACATCATGACCAAGTGGGCTTTACACCAGGGATGCAAGAATTCTTTAATATCCGCAAACTGATCAACGTGATGCACCACATTAACAAATTGAAAGATAAAAACTGTATCATTACCTCAATAGATGCAGAGAAAGCCTTTGACAAAATTCAACATCCATTTATGATAAAAAACCTCCAGAAAGCAGGAATAGAAGGAATATATTTCAACATAATAAAAGCCATATATGATAAACCCACAGAAAACACTATCCTCAAAGGCGAAAAACTGAAAGCATTTCCCCTAAAGTCAAGAACAAGACAAGGGTGCCCACTCTCACGGCTACTATTCAACATAGTTCTGGAAGTTTTAGCCACAGAAATCATAGAAGAAAAAGAAATAAAAGGAATCCAGATTGGAAAAGAAGAAGAAGTATAAAACTCACTGTTTACAGATGACATGATCCTCTACATAGAAAATCCTAAGACTCCACCAGAAAATTACTAGAGCTAGTCAATGAACATAGTAAAGTTGCAGGACATAAAATTAACACACAGAAATCCCTTGCATTCCTATGCACTAACAATGAGAAAACAGAAACAGAAACTAAGGAAACAATTCCATTCACCATTGCAATGAAAAGAATAAAATACTTAGGAATAAACCTACCTAAACAAAAGACCTATATATAGAAAACTATAAAACACTGATGAAAGAAATCAAAAAGGACACAAATAGATGGAGAAATATACCATGTTCATGGATCAGAAGAATCAATATAGTGAAAATGAGTATACTACCCAGAGCAATCTATAGATTCAATGCAATCCCTGTCAAGCTACCAATGGTATTTTTCACAGAACTAGAACAAATAATTTCACAATTTGTATGGAAATACAAAAAAACCTCGAATAGCCAAAGCAATCTTGAGAAAGAAGAATGGAACTGGAGGAATCAACCTGCCTGACTTCAGACTATACTACAAAGCTACAGTCATCAAGACAGTATGGTACTGGCACAAAGACAGAAATATAGATCAATGGAACAAAATACAAAGCCCAGAGATAAACCCAAACACCTGTGGACACCTTATCTTTGACAAAAGAGGCAAGAATATACAATGGAGAAAAGAGAATCTCTTTAACAAGTGGTGCTGGGAAAACTGGTCAACCACTTGTGAAAGAATGAAACTAGAATACTTTCTAACACCATACACAAAAATAAACTCAAAATGGATTAAAGATCTAAACCTAAGACCAGAAACTATAAAACTCCTAGAGGAAAACATAAGCAAAACACTCTCTGACATAAATCACAGCAGGATCT
>NW_011494775.1:1008622-1009904 GCF_000754665.1 Bison bison bison | reverse complement strand
GAGAAATAATAGCAAACAAAGCAACTGACAAAGAATTAATCTCAAAAATATACAAGCAGCTCCTGCAGCTCAATTCCAGAAAAATAAACGACCCAATCAAAAAATGGGGCAAAGAACTAAACAGACATTTCTCCAAAGAAGACATACAGATGGCCAACAAACACATGAAAAGACGCTCAACATCACTCTTTATCAGAGAAATGCAAATCAAAACCACAACGAGGTTCCATCTCATGCCAGTCAGAATGGCTGCTATCAAAAAGTCTACAAACAATAAATGCTGGAGAGGGTGTGGAGAAAAAGGAACCCTCTTACACTGTTGGTGGGAATGCAAACTAGTACAGCCACTATGGAGATCAGTGTGAACATTCCTTAAAAAACTGGAAATAGAACTGCCATATGACCCAGCAATCCCACTGCTAGGCATACACACCAAGGAAACCAGAACTGAAAGAGACACATGTACCCCAATGTTCATTGCAGCACTGCTTACAATAGCCAGGACACGGAAGCAACCCAGATGTCCATCGGCAGACAAATGGATACCATAGCTGTGGTACATATACACAATGGATTACTCAGCCAGTAAGAAGAATGCATTTGAATCAGTTCTAATGGGATGGATGAAACTGGAGCCTATTATATACAGCAAAGTAAGTCAGAAAGAAAAACACTAATACAGTATACAAATGCATATATATGGAATTTAAAAAGATGGTAACAATGACCCTATATGCAAGACAGCAAAAGAGACACAGATGTAAAGAACAGTCTTTTGGACTCTGTGGGAGAAGGCCAGGGTGGGATCATTTGAGAGGGTAGCATTGAAATGCGTATATTATCATATTGTGAGGTGGATCACTGGTCCAGATTCAATGCATGAGACAGGGTGCTCAGGGCTGGTGCACTGGGATGACCCTGGGGGATGGGATGGGGAGGGAGGTGGGAGGGGTGTTCTGGATGGGAACACATGTGTGCCTGTGGCTGGCTGATTCATGTCAATGTTCGGCAAAAACCACGACAATATTGTAAAGTAATTAGCCTCCAATTAAAATTAATTAATTAACTAAAAAAAAAACAAAACAACCTACTATGTGACACAGCAATTGTACTTTTGGGTATTTACTCAAAAGAAATGAAAGTTTAAGTCCACACAAAGACTTCTACATATAAATAAATATATATATATATGTATATGTAAATATACATATACATATATATATATTTATTCATATCTACATATATGAATAAAGCATAGCAGCTTTATTCAAAAGAGCCAAAA
>NW_011494775.1:968231-1008522 GCF_000754665.1 Bison bison bison | reverse complement strand
GCCAAAAATAGTCATCAATCCTATTATAGGTTGATTGCATAAACAACCTATAGGTAAATGCATAAACAAAGTGTGGAATATCCCTACAATGGAATATACTTAGAATTTTTTTTAATTCTAGTTTGAATTCAGTCTTGAATAACTGACACATGCATTAACATGAATCTCAAAAAACATTATACAAAGCAAAAAGAGCCAGACACAAGAGTACCTACTCTGTGAGATTCTATTTATATGAAATTCTAAAACAGGCAAAATTCATCTATGTAGTGATAGAATGCAGATCAGTAATTGCCTGGGGCCAGAAACTGCAGGGAGCAGGGGGAGTACAATTATAAAGAAGTAAGGGAAGAAACAGAAACAGTCTCTATCTTGAATGCTATGGTTGTTAATAGATACATCCATGGCACATATGGTAAAGAATCTGCCTACAAAGCAAAAGATCTGGGCTTGATCCGTGGGTCGAGAAGATCCAAGATCCTCTGGTGAAGGGAACAGCTACCCAATCCAGTATTCTTACCTGGAGAATTCCACGGACAGAAGAGTCTGGTGGGCTACAGTTCACAGGATCGCAAAGAGTCGGACATGACTGAGCAACTACCAGCACTTATAAAATGAATACATTTTACTGTATGAAAAATATGTCTCGGTAAAGTCAATTTTCTAAGGAAAAAAGTCAGTAAGAGGAAAAAAACTAATGTACAATAATCAAAGTTAGATAGTGGCTACTGTGGGAGAAGAGAGATTGGTAGCACTTGAGAAGGGACAGAAGCAAGAACCCATGCTATGATTATACAAGTTGAGTTCATTCTGGTAATTCAATGACCTTATGATTTGTGAACTTTTCTGTATGCATGTGATTCCTTAATGAAAAGAATCATTTTTAAAAGTAAATTTAAATCAGTTCTATGAAAATACTCTGTAAAATGTGCCAACACAAACTCTAACCAACATGAGGAAGAAAGAAGGTCTATCAGAGGTTAATATTATCAGGATTGTCTGTAGGAAATGAAATGAACACCATTTACCATTCATCCAATAATCTTCAGGTCTCCCTTAAACACATCAATAGCAAATTGCACAACTGCTTTATCAGACAACACTAACCAACCTGTTTTGGCACACATAACCTCTCTAGTTTAAAAAAAGTTTTTTTTAACTGCCAATATTATGCTATTTTTCATGAACGAATTCAGTTCAGTTCAGTTGATCAGCCATGTCCGACTCATTGTGACCCCATGGACTGCAGCACACCAGGCTTTCCTGTTCTTTGCCATCTCCCAGACCCTGTTCAAACTCATGTCCATCGAGTGAGTGATACCATCCAACCATCTCATCCTCTGTCGTCCCCTTCTCCTCCTGCCTTCAATCTTGCCCAGCATCAGGGTCTTTTCTAATGAGACTTCGCATCAGGTGGCCAAAGTACGGGAGCTTCAGCATCAGTCCTTCCAATGAATATTCAGGATTGCTCCCCTTTAGCACTGATTGGTTGGATATCCCTGAAGTCCAAGGGACTCTCAAGAGTCTTCTCCAACATCAGAGTTCAAAGGCATCAATTCTTCAGTGCTCAGCCTTCTCTATGGTCCAACTCTCACATCATCACATTTCTAGTACATGATTACTAGAAAAACCACAGCTTTAACTAGATAGACCTTTGTTGGCAAAATAATGTCTCTGCTTTTTAATATGCTGCCTAGATTTGTCATAGCTCTTCTTCCAAGGAGCAAGTGTCTTTTAATTTCATGGCTGCAGTCACCATCTGCAGTGATTTTGGAGCCCAAAAAATTAAAGTCTCTCACTGTTTCCACTGTTTTCCCATCTTATTTGCCATGAAGTGATGGGACTAGATGCCATGATCTTCGTTTTTTTAATGTTGAGTTTTAAGCCAGCTTTTTCACTCTCTTTCACTTTCATCAGGAGGCTCTTTAGTTCCTCTTCACTTTCTGCCATAAGGGCGGTGTTACCTGCATATCTGAGGTTATTCTTATTTCTCCTGGCAATCTTGATTCCAGATTATGCTTCATCCAGCCTGGCATTTCACATGATGTACTTTGCATATAAGTTAAATATGAACAGTGACATTGTACAGCCTTGACGTACTCCTTTTCCAATTTTGAACCAGTCCGTTGGTCCATGTCCAGTTCTCTGTTGCTTCTTGACCTGCATACAGATTTCTCGGAAGGCAGGTAAGGTGGACTGGTATTCCCATCTCTTTCACAATTTTCCAGTTTGCTGTGATCCACACAGTCAAAGGCTTTCACGTAGTCAATAAAGCAGAAGTAAATGCTTTTCTGGAACTCTGTTACTTTTTCAACGATCCACTGGATGTTGGCAATTTGATCTCTGGTTCCTCTGCCTTATTTAAATCCAGCTGGAACATCTCGAAGCTCTCGGTTCATGTATTGTTGAAGCCTGGCTTGGAGAATTTTGAGCATTACTTTACTAGCATGTGAGATGAGTGCAACTGTGTCATAGTTTGAACATTCTTTGGCATTGCTTTTCTTTGGGATTGGAATGAAAACTGACCTTTTCCAGTCCTACGGCCACTGATGAGAGTTCCAAATTTGCTGGCATATTGAGTGTAGCACTTTCACAGCATCATCTTTTAGGATCTGAAATAGCTCAACTGGAATTCCTTCACCTTCACTAGCTTTGTTCATAGTGATGCTTCCTAAGACCCACTTGACTTCACATTCCAGGATGTCTGGCTCTAGGTGAGTGATCACACCATCAACGTTATTTGGGTCATGAAGATCTTTTTTGTATAGTTGTGTATATTCTTGCCACCTCTTCTTAATCTCTTCCACTTCTTTTAGGTCTTCCGTTTCTGTCCTTTATTGTGCCCATCTTTGCATGAAATGTTCCCTTGGTATCTCTAATTTTCTTGAAGAGATCTCTAGTCTTTCCCATTCTATTGTTTTCCTCTATTTCTTTGCGTTGATCACTTATAGGAAGACTTTCTTCTCTCTCCTTGCTATTCTTTGGAACTCTGCATTCAGACGGGTATATCTTCCCTTTTCTCCTTTCCCTTTCACTTTTGTTTTCTCAGCTAATTGTAAGGCCTCCTCAGACAACCTTTTGCCTTTTTGCATTTCTTTTTCTTGGGGATGGTTTTGGTCTCTGCCTCCTGTACAGTGTCACGAACCTTCATCCATTATTCTTTAGGCACTCTGTCTATCAGATCTAATCCCTTCAATCTATTATTCATGAATGAATTATTTTTAGCAAAATGCTTTCATGCTGATACCCTCAAGTAAAGTACCTAATTTTTTTTTATATTTAAATGAAATCATTTCATCATTTTCATTTCTGAAATCAGGAAAGGCTGGGGTGGCGGGTGGGAATCACATATATGTGCACAAAGAACAGTGTAGCCATCAGTTTCTTCCTAGCAGTTTCAGATGAGCTGAAAGTTAGTGACTTACAGGGGAAAAAAAAAAAAAAAACCAAATATGGCAAATCAAGCTTTCCCCAAAGAGTGTTTAAATGTCAACTAGGATATCAGATACTTTTCTGACATTCCACTACAATGATGTGTTGATTTTTCATTGATTATGAGTTGCTGTTTCATAAAGTTAAATCTGGTATATTTTTCTCAGTAAGATGAGCAGTCTCTAAGTTTAGTAAATTTTTGACCTATTTAGAAACACTCATTTTACTTTTAATACCTTTTAATACTTTTAATACCAACATATATCAACTGACATGTTGATATATGTTGATGTGAAGAAAATTTATAAATCTAACATCATTCTTGTTGCCATTTAATTTGTGATTTCTGGTGAGCTCCTTCTTTATCTTACAACAAATTCTCCAAAAGTTCTAATTCTCAACTGCTTACTCCATCAATCTGTTACTAAAGCCTTGTGCCATGTTTTAATTTTTCATAGGGCTTACATTCCTGTATTTTTCCAAATTTGCCATTGTTAGCTATCTATTCATCCTCCCAGAAAGATTTTCTTCCTCTTTTTTATTAGGTTAGGTTATCAATGGAATACTAGTGGATATGTGCACAACAGACACTTCACAAAGAATCAAATAAAAGATAAACAATCACTCAGTAAAATGTCACTGATCAAAATGCAAATCAAAACCACAAAGAGAAACCTCATACCTGTCAGTATGGCTATCATCAAAAAGAATACAAATTAATTATCCTTCAATAAAAAATACATTAATTTACAAAAAAAGAATACAAATGAACAAATATTGGTGAGGATGAGGAGAAAAGGGAACCCAAGTATACTATTAGGGCTTCCCTGGAGGCTCAGTGGTAAAGAATCTGCCTGTCAATGCAGGAGATGTGGGTTCGATCCCTGTGTTGGGAAGATCCCCTGAAGAAGGAAATGGCAACCCACTCGTGTATTCCTGCTTGGGAAATCCCACAGACAGAGGAGCCTGGCAGGATACAGTCTATGAGAATGCAGAAGAGTTGGACACAACTACGTGATTAAACAACAACAGCTCGCTGCTGGTGGGAATGTAAATTTGTGCAGCCACTATGGAAAACAGTATGGAGGATTCCAAAAAAACTAAAAGTCAGAACTACCATATGACCCAGCAATTCCACTCCTGGGTACATATCCAAAACAAAAAACAAAAAACCCCTGATTTCAAAAGATACAAGAACCCCAATATTCATAACAGCATTATCTGTTATGGAAGAAACCTAAAGGTTCATGAACAGATGAATGGATAAAGAAGATGTGGTACATGTATACATACATACACACATGGAATCCTAGTTAGCCATAAAAAAAGAAAAGAATTTTGCCATTTGCAGCACATGGATAGATTAGGAGGGCATTAGGCTAAGTGAAATAAGTCATATAGACAAAGACAAATACTATTATGATATCGCTTATATGTGGAATATAAAAAATAATACAAAAGAATATATATATAAAATAAAAACAGACTCACAGACAGAAAACAAACTTATGGTTATGAAAGGGGAAAGGGGAGAACGGACAGATAAATTAGGAGTATGGGATTAACAGATACACAACCCTACATATAGAACAGACAAGGATTTACTGTATAGCACAGAGAACTATATTCAATGTCTTGTAATAACCAGGAAAAAATCTGGACAAAAATATATATACATATAACTGAATCATTTTGCTGTACACTTGAAACACCATATTATAAATCAACTCTATGTCAATAAAAAACTTTTTAAAATTTTACTATATTTGCATAATTATTTTTAAGAAATATCAGCAAATAAATATATAAAATGGACTAGGCTACAGAGTCAATGTATCATTTTTAAACTACTAATGTTCATAAAATTTGGAAACATAACATGAGAAAGTACATAAAGTATGTGTGCAACCATGTATCAAAATGCTTATATTTAATAAATGCTTTTATAATTATAATTATTTATAATTATACACATACACTAATAAAAGATTAAACTAGAATATGGAAGCTTTCTAACTACCCCTTAAACAGGGATGTAATCCATGGGCCTCTTATATCAGACTCTCCTGAAGTGACAATGTTATTTTATTGGAGATTTGGACCCTATTCTAGACTTCAAATAACCATAAAACCAAAGTAAATAAGACAGTATAGCACTGGCACAAGAACAGACATACGGAATATAAACAGACCCATGCCTGATTTAGAACAAAGGTGCCACTATAGAAAGCAGGGAAAAAAACAGTATCTAGAATGAAAAGGTAACTTGGCATCTGTCACACACTGCAGACAAATCAATCCCAGGTAGATTTCAGACCTAAACAAGGAAGATTAAAGATGCAACTTTTACAAGACAGGAGTATATAGTTAGGAAAAGACTTCTTAAACAGTGAACAAAAAGCCTTAACCACAAAGGGAAAAGAATGGATAAAGAAGGTGTGGTACATGTATACATACATACACACATATATATATAATGGAATCTTACTCAGCCATAAAATAAAGAACAGAATTCTGCCAGAATTTTTTATCTACAATTATAATTGGGCAATGGTACCCCACTCCAGTACTCTTGCATGGAAAATCTCATGGATGGAGGAGCCTGGTAGGCTGCAGTCCATGGGATCGCTAAAAGTCGGACACGACTGAGCGACTTCACTTTCACTTTTCACTTTCCTGCATTGGAGAAGGAAATGGCAACCCACTCCAGTGTTCTTGCCTGGAGAATCCCAGGGACGCTGGTGGGCTGCCGTCTATGGGGTCGCACAGAGTCGGACACGACTGAAGCGACTTAGCAGCAGCAGCAGTTTAGCAGATAATTGGGAATTATTCATCAGAAGGCACAATATGAGAAGGAAAAGGTATAACACAATGAGAAAAATACAACACTTATTTTTTAAGGGCTCCTTTTTCAATAAGAAAGAAAACCCAATAAAAAATAGGAAACAGGCTTGACCAGGCACCTCACAAATATGAAAAGGGGATTAATCTTATTAAAATGACAATGAAATACTCAATGTGAAGCAATGGGAATGCTCACACACTGTTAATGGGAATGTGAACTGGAGAAGCACCATGAAAAACAATTCATCAATAGTTACTCAAGTATAAAGACAGTAAATGTGCATGCATGTGAGTACCAGAAGATGTGTACAACAATGTACATAGCATGTTACTCACAATTGTCAAAAATAAAAATAATCTAATTGCCCAGCAACAGTAAACTGAATTACTATGGTGTAATCATAAAATGGAATACTTTACAAATGAAATGAATAAACCACAGTGACATGTGACCACATAGAGAAATCTCTCATAAAATGTTCAGTGAAAGAAGCTGGATCAAGAAAACATATATAGCAAGATATAATTTTCATGAAGCTCCAAAATATAGAAAAAAGTGATTGCCATAAAAGTAAGGAGATCAGGATTGTGAGAGCTATTGGGGTGCTTTCAGTGTTTATTTCCAACTCTAGAATATTTGAATACTTGCTCTTACTAACCTGTTTTGATATACATTTGTTTTACACCCGTTTCTGTAACTTTGATTTCTTTCTCAGTTTAAAAAAAAAAAAAGCTTTAAGGAAGGAGATTCCAAAAAAAAAAAGAAAGGAGATTCCTCAGTTCCTCTCCAAACCTGAGGTAGGACCTCAGAGTTTACATTTTTAAGAAGCATCAGTGATGATTCTTATCCATACTAATAAATGTAAGAAACACTGGCCAAGAGCTATCTAGCCTCCCAAAAGATTAAACTTTAATCGTATTTTCCACCTATCCAAAGAAGTCAAACAGAAAAAAAGTTCTAATGGTCTTAAATTTGGAGGGCAGCCAGAGGATTTGATCTTTCAGTTTCCTTTCCTTTTTAAACGCTATTGGAATTAAAATATATGTAAAAATATTCATCAGCAAGCCAGATTATTAGAATGAAAGTAAAGATTCTTTGGCCCTGAAGAACAAGCTAGAACAATCAAATAAATAGCTATTTTCAATAGGAACCTTCTCCCTACCCCCAAAAAGCTATAGTAAACAAATCAAATACATAGATTTTGTACTGAATGAGTCAGATTGAGGCTACAAAGTTGACTGTAAAACTGTTTTCAAAATTCCTCAAGAGCAAAGGACTGACTTAGTTTTCATATTTCAAAGAATTTAATTATTCTTTATTTTCAGATTTTTGCCACGTTCTGTGGGGAATAAAGTACTTATGTACAAACCAAAGCTAACACAAACCTATGGCTAAAAAAAAAAAAAGATTTATCAATATGGCTATGCATCTGCAGCCGAAGCAAAATAATGTTAAGTAGGTGAATTCTGATTAGTAAAGATACACAAAGAATAAATGCTGACAAATTCAAGGTCAAATTACTCAGGTACTATAGACAGATGCCATAAAGACCACTTAAAAATCTCTTTTCATTAAACCACCAGACAAGGAATATCAGACAAAAAGGACAAACAATAAATCACAAGGGTCACACGTTATTTCAGGCTACAACTAAGTGTAACGCTGAAGACTATAGTGATTCTCTGACCTTTTTTCTCCCTTCTGCTATGAACTCTATTTTAAAATCTGCCTAGAATCACAGGACCTTCTTGAGAATATAAAATCAATCTTGCAGCCATTTATTCCAATTACTAATTTTTTGTAATCAAATACAATTATCATAGGGAACTACTACTATTTTAATTTCCCAACTGTAAATATTTAATATTACAAATAATACTTCAATAAAAGTATTGAAGCTCTGTTTCAATTAAATCTGATAAAAGATCACTTTACCTGGGTAACAGAGCCTTGCAAGCCATTCTGAACACGGTGGAATCTCCTAACAAAAACATCAAGTAAAGCAACTTCAAATACCATAAACGATGGTGATGGGCTTACAAAAACTGCTGAGCCATCAGAGCTGCAGTCTAAACGGAAGCAGGCTGCAACATGAGGTCACTATTGACAAGGACCCAATCAACAGTCCACAAATTTTTTCCCAAGTACTATGCAACTCGGTGGGAGGTAGGGAAAGGGGGACAAAATTCTGAATCTGGCTTATTCTATAAAAATATTTAAGCATAACCTACTATAAAGGAAAAACGTCTGTTTGTTTTCATTAATCACTACTATATCAAGAGCTATAAATTATGACGAATATGACATTGCTAAAACAGATGAACAATAGAGAACTATTACTACTCATTATCCAAATCAGAAAGGCACTAGTGGTTAATTTTTACAATCTAAAATAAGGATGATTTCCAGATAATTTATGCCAGAGCCCCACTAAATGACTATTTCAAAAACTATAGTTTTGGAAAGTAAATATATAAAACAAAACAAAAGCCACATATTCCTTTCCAATCAAAAGCAAAATCCATTTCTTCACTTTCCCTATCAATCTGGGAATACCCTATACCTATGACAACAGTAAATTGAAAAGATTCCTCACTATTAGAAAGTTAGTAAGTTATAACAACCACAAGTCTTTAAAATACCATGTATCATTTTCAGGGCAATAGGAAGGAGGAAGAGAACCTGTCTGGTTCTTATTATGCTCTGAAACTTCAAAAATTGTTTTACTTTAACAATTTATCTTATTGACCCAAAGCATAAATTTTACTTTTTTCCACCCAACATTTCTGACACTCCCACCAAGTACATTTTCTTCCTCTTTTCCCTTTTAAGTGGAACCTAGCTAGCGATAATGTGGTGAAATGATTACCAATTGAAATATTCTGCAAACTGCTTAGTTACTGGGCTTAAAGGAAAAAGTAACTACTACATTTCTTGTGCACCTATAATCAGCTGAAGGGACATTTCTTCAACAATAGGAAAGTGCTAGTTGCTAAGCTGTGTTTGACTTTTGCGACCCCATGTACTGCAACCTGCCAGGCTTCTCTGTCCATGGGATTTCAACATATAAGGTATCCACAGAATGAAGTGCAAACCAGTCTCAAACTCCTCAACTTGGAATTCTTCCTTAACCACTACATCTTCTTTCCTGCATTACACCTAAAATCAAACCATCATAAACTATTGAGCTCACAAAAATGAAGCCCTAGCAGCAACAGCACATGAAAAAGAGCATCAAACTTTTTATTCTTTATAAATTCCAAGTTTTAGCAAGGCATTAAAAGTACAATTTTAAATGAACTTTACAATAATGCCAATTAGCTGGGGTTTTGATCTGTAGTTCTAGAAGCAATATAAATTAAAAGTTAACTAACCTCAAGCCAAAATAAACCTTTTCAATACAGTCTAGGAAACAGACTGTGAAAAGCACAGTGAAAATAAAGAACTCTTACAGAACTCTCTATTTTCTATTAAAAGGTAAAGAGTCCCCTAACATTTGAATATCTAAATAAAGCCAAGTCGTATATAAACGTGTGAATATAAAGCAATCATTTTTCATCTAAACAGATACAACACACTTTAGAAACAAGCTTGGGATTTCCTTGTACTTCTTGAGTAAGACTGAGCCTCAGAAGTAACCAAAACTTCTGCTTTTTTGTGTAACCTAGGTTACCCATACCCTAAATCCCACCATTTTTTCCACTCTGCACTTGGCTCAATCTTAACAAAATACGGCTAATGGCAAACAATGTATAGAAATAACAGATGCATAAATAAGTCACTCAGTACAACCCATACACAAATATTTAAACCAAGTAGTAGAAAATATTTAAACTGGTTCTGTAAGAGTGGTCTGTGAACCAAAGATCAAAACTGTTTTTTCATAACATTTCACTGTGCTGATATTTGCATGATGATGCAAAATCAATGGTAGAAGAACACTGCTTTGGGTCTTAGCATAAGGTTCAGGCAAGTGGTACCAAACAAACCATGCCCAGTGCATTCCTCATCACTACTCAGTTGCAATCTTTTTTTAAAAGGAACAAGTCCTTGATGAAGAAGTAATACATATTATTAATTTTATCTCAGCCCTTGAACATACTTCAATATGTGGTGTGACAAATAGGAAGTACACACAAAGCAAATTCTGCTGCACAGCTTGGAATGATGCTTGTCTTGTTTGAGTTGAGAGCTTAACTTTTAGCATGAAACACTCATTTTTACTTGAAAGATAGACTGACAGATTATAGTTATTCCAATTTGAATATCTGGTAGAAATTTTCTCAAAAATAAGCAAGACAGAACTAATAAAATTTGGGTTTTCCAACAAAAATTAGAATTCTGGAAAATCTGTATCCTCCACCAGAAGCTTAATAGCATACTAATACTTAAAGATACTTTTGATATAATCAGTGGTGATATTAAAGAATATATATTTTGATATAATATCACTATTTGGAAACTCTGAATAACTCAGTAAGGCAGTATTTTTCAAAATACCAATATACCATATTACAAAATCAAGCATGGCTAAAAGATTCTCTCAAAGTACAGGAGAGACCAATGGATCAGAGTATGAAAAATTCAGATATGCTTTCGGGTTCCACATTACAAATAACCTTTAATAAACTACAACTTATTGAGTTTTGGTGTACTGTCAAAGAATATCCACAATTATCTGAAAAGACTATAAAAATTCTCTACCTTTTTCCAGCTACCTACTTATATAATGCTAGATTTTCTTCACATACTTAAACCAAAATAACAGATGGCAACAAATTACATGCCAAAGAAAATGTGAGAATCTAGCTACCATCTATCAACTTAGACATGAAAAAGATCTGTAAAAATGTAAACAATGCCACTAAAAAATTTCTCACTAAAGATTCTTGGAAGATTCTGAAAAAGCTACTTTTGATTAAAAAGTTTTACATTAACATGTAATGAGTTCATTACTACTTTAAGAAATTTGTCAGTTTGGGTTCCCAAAAGAGTAAATGCCAATAGCTATAACCCATAGTAACAATTCTTTGTGATCCACAAACTAAACCAAAAAGTCTGAGAATCAATGACTTAAAACTAACAAAGGAGGAGAAATCTATCAACAACAACAACAAAACCTGTTGGATCATAAACAGCTGTACTTCAGCTACAAATCCTAAGCATCTTTCAAAGTACAACTCAACAAAGAATACACCCAGCAGTTTATGCTATTTTAATTTATAATATGGTAAATATCCAAAGGTATAAAATCAACATTAACAAAAGTCTTTGGAGTCCTTAATGATTTGTAAGAGTATAACATCTGAGACCAAAATGTTTAAGAATTGCTCAATTGTCACTTAATGTTTATTTCCCTGAGGTTTCTAACATATCTTCCCACAGAAATACAAAGTAGGTTATCTAATACTTCCATAAAATATTTGTAAGCTACCTCAGAGGAAAACTCAAAGAGACAAAACTTTAATGGGCTTCACCGGTGGTCTACTGGTTAAGAATCCATCTGTCAATGCAGGGGACCCAGCTTTGATGCTTGATCCAGGAAGATCCCACATGCCATGGAGCAACTAAGCCCATGGGCCACAACTACTGAGCCAGTGCTCTAGAGCCCTCAAACCACTACTACTGAGCCCACAGACCTCAACTACTGAGACCATAAGCCTAGAGTCCGTGCCCTGCATAAGAGAAGCCATTGCAATGAGAAGACTACACATCACAATAAAGAGTAGCCCCTGCACACAACTAGAGAAAGCCCATGTGCAGCAACAAAGACCCAGCAAAGTCAAAATACATAAAATACAGAAGAAAAAAAAAAGACAAGACATTTAGTTAGCAAAAGTTCAATCACTAGCTTCATGCAACACAGTATCCATTAATTCCCTAAAATGAATTTATTAAGAGCTCCCTATTTTCTAGGTCCTATGCATTCTAGGATATTTCTTGCCTACCTTTCTTTCATCAAAGGTGAATGTATTTTTGTATATGTATGGCTGTGTCCCTTTGCTGTTCACCTGTAACTATCACAATATTGTTAATCGGCTATACCCCAATACAAAATTTAAAAAAAAATTTTTTTTAAGATGAATGTGTTCTTTGCCTTTATGCTCTCAATCAGCCAAACCTAAAATTTAATGTATAAATACTAACTGAAATTTATAGGGGTCAGCACTAAATCTAGAAGACCACTGTGACAGATACATCTATTTGTATTGCCTGATACCCTGACCCCTTTCTTTTGGTATTAGCCCCATTTTTCAGTGGCAAACTAGTTCTTCCCTCCATCCAATGCTCTTGATACATGCATAATTTACAATGACTCACCTCTACCCTGGTTGGGGAATGGACACACAATCCAATTTATGCCAGATCCTCTCCCCTGTTACCCGACAGGAATCTGATCTTGAGCAGAATGACAGATGCAAGGAAGTAGTTTGAAATCTCACAGCAACAGCCACATGCTGAAGAGATTCTTCCATGACCCTTTTATACTAAATTCTCTAGAGCTCTCATGTTCTTCTCTCTGCTTTTCCTTTCAAATCTGGTACCTATCCAGCATTCTTCTAATAAATTATCTTTTTTCTTTCCATTAGCCAAGATCTGTTTCTATGATTTGCAATTAAGGAATCCTGACTACCCTCAAATCTCCAATGACTCCATCTAAAAATGGCTGTGCTGGAAGGAAGGAGGATCCTCTATAAAGCTAGACAGATGATCCAAAAAAAGAAACTATTAGCAGCATGCATTTCAAACAATATTTAACCTTGCTGGTAAACAAATAATATGCCTAACGAATTCACCTCTCTAAATGAGCACTATCCAAAAGAAATTTTTACAGTGATAGAACTGCTCTATATCTGCACTGTCCACTATGCTAGCCACTCATCACATACGGCTATTGAGCACTTGAAATGTGACTAGCACAACTGTGGAAATTTTTTAAATTTTATTTAATTAAGTTTAAATTTAAACAGCCACATGTAGCTAGAGGTTACATTATCGGCAAGCATAACTCAAAGAAAATAAAGAACACCAGTTTAAATCTATTGTTTTCAGGTGCTCAAGAAAATACTGCTAACAGTAATGAAAACTGAGACAAGTATTTTAAGCAGTCTGGAAATACTTATCAAAAGTCACAGGAAAATTTTCTCTTTGAGCCTAATGAATTTTCCAAATTTATTTGGAAAAAGCCAAAAGAAGGATAAAAGGACCTAAGAACAAAAGCTGTAGAGTAAGCTGGAATAACTCAAAGATCAGAAAAAAGAATTAAAGTAAATACATAATTAAGACATAGCTAAATACTTTAGCATATAGCTTATAAGTATTTTCATATATATCTAACATAGAATTAAGAATATCATGTAAACAGAAAAGTACAAACAAAAAATTATACCAGGGGCAAAAAGGTGAACTGGAGGAGAAAATGGCAACCTACTCCAGTATTCTTGCCTGAGAAATTCCAAGTTCCAAGGACAGAGGAGCTTGGCAGGCTACATACAGTCCATGGGGTCTTAAGAGTTGGACACGACTTAGCAAGTAAACCACAACCAAAAAGGTGAATAAACATGTTAATATACCAAAATTATCTTCCTGTCTGAAGAAACTATAACTAATATAAAAATATAGAGTCCCAAAGAGACAATTTAATAGTTGTATTTAGAAGTATGGGCTTCCCTGGTGGCTCAGTGATAAAGAATCTGCCTGTAATAAAGAAGACATGGGCTCTATCCCTGGGTTGGGAAGATCCTCTAGAGAAGAAAATGGCAAACTGCTCCAGTATTCTTGCCTGGGAAATATCATGGACACAGAAGCCTGACGGGCTACAGTCTATGGGATCACAAGAGTCAAATATGACCTAGCAACTAAACAAAAGTTTAGAAGTATACACTTTAAACTACTTTACAATTTTTCTAGATGACAATGAATAGTTCTTTCATTAAATTACTAGTTATTTTTTAAATATTTTGTTGTCTCTTAAATTACTATTTAAATGAATTAATTAGTAATTAAATATTTAAATTAATAATTAAATATTTGTTTAATCAAATTATTTTCTCTACTTTTTAAATCACTATTTTATTGAACACAAATTTAATGAAAAACATCTAGTGGCCTAAACAAGTAACCGTCCCCCTAATTAGAAAACCATGGAGCTTTACAGAGAACTAGGACAGAATTTACCAAACCTAGAGCTATGAATGGGGCGTTCTTGAATTCTCTAATGCTTCCTAAACATTGTGTCCAATGGTCCTACCCATGTGCTACGATAGTGCCTCCAGCCTACCATCTTTAATAGCACTTTACACATGAAAGGATTGGAAAGCACCATCTTAAAGAATCACAGAGTCCTCTTCTCAAAGCCTAGTTCAATCTAGTGCCTAGGAGCTGGAAATACAGTCAACTCAACCACTATATGTTTCTCTAGCAATTCTACTTTCAAAGGTTCTGAAATTTTACACAACCCAACTAATACACTAATAATACAAAAACAAATTAACTTTAAGAGAAAATATACATAAGAGATTATTTTTTAGAAGGTATTAATAGCTGAAAACGCCTTAACCAGTTTATTTCTTTAAAACATTCTTATTGTTCTTTTTCATATACAAATTAATCTTTCATATATCATTATAATCTGTGTAATTTAGTGCTTGAGTAAATTTACAACCAGAATGAAGTGCTCAAAAATTAGTCCTTTCAAATGAAATACTACCTTGTTGATGCTGTAACACTATTTGGTTCCAGGATGTTTTCAGTCATCCTTAATTGTACCACCTCTGGCATGTCATCTGATTTTCCTGCACCCTCTTCTGGAAGTTCTTCTATATGTTCCAGCTTTTCATCTTCTTCTTCTTCCTCAGAAAGTTCATTAACCTATATAAATAAGAGGAAACCGAGAATTAAAATTTAATGAAACTGTTAACTGATATCTAAAACATACTATTCTAAGAAAAATTTAAACACAACTCATTTTCAGCTTCATTTCCTTAAGACTAATTTCCCTTACAAAGTATCTGCCAACTTCTCCACATTAGAGTAAAATTTCAAACCAAACATAATATTTTTAAAGCAGAAGGTAATGATTATATTAGTATATCACTAGGAATACGAATAAGACTGCAAACTATGAAAAAGCATGCACACTGTAACATTTAAAAAGCTTCATTTCCTAACCAATCAGATTTGTAAATCTAAGAGCTACAACGAAGATTTAAACTGACCTCTCCAATTTCCAAGTGCACTGAACAAGTGATTTTAACACAGAATAAGTGTAGGAAAAAAAAGGGCACAGAAATTTTGCCTTAAGGTCTTAACTATGTTTTAGAAAATGATGGCTAACTTCTAAATGGTTCAGACTCAGCTCTTCATGCAGAAACTGGACCTTACAACAAGGAAGAACTCACTATTTTTACCATGAAGCACAACTCAAGGTTATAATTCTCTTTCTGTCAGGGGCTGTAAAACATTTTCTATTATCAAACTGGCTACATAAGCAAATAATCATTCTAATTAAAAAGACACAAATATCTAAGAAGGAAAACGAACAAAATATTTTCAAATGAAAAACATTTATTAAGCTATCCCATAGAAGAAACTAGCCATAAAATCACACCATTTTTTATAAATTAATACTAGTCATTAAAAACATTAAACAGTAAACATAAATAGTTCTATCCATTCTAGCCAAATGGGCTGACAATACCTAGAATAATTACTGCTACATGTAACACTAGTGTTTTTCCTGACAGGCAAATACAACAATTGCTACAAGATTCTCAGAAATGAAAATTTGAATCAGAAGGTAATTATACTTTGATACTCTACCAACTCCTAATTAACAAGTACTGAAAATCATTGGCCTAAGTGGTTACTGGAGGAGGGCATGGCAACCCACTCCAGTATTCTTGCCTGGAGAATCCCTTGGACAAAGGAGCCTGGTGGGCTACAGTCCATAGGATCGCAAAGAGTCAGACACGACTGAGCGACTAACACACACACAGAAATGATTAACTGAGAAGTTAGATTTATACATAAAGGTGAAAATTTCAAATGACAGGTCAGTTTTTAAACTGGATGAAATGGAAAGTTACTCTCTTTCTCTATCTATGTATTTAATAAATTACTTAAAATCAAGAATGTACTTAATTAATATCTACTTGATAATCCAAGGAAAAAAACTGGCAAGAAAATACTGTTCTTAGGTTTGAGTACAAGATTAGATGACTGCAAAAAAAAAAAAAAAAGTAACGTGACTATTTAAACTGAGAATAGATAACTATTCAGTACACACATTTTTGGTTCAGAAGGACTGCAATTTTAATGTTACATCACCGATTTTAAAATCAGTTTGTCTACGGTCAATAGCTCTTTCCATTAAAACTTTACACTCAATTATAATGAATATATATTTGATTCAATAAGCTTTATGTAAACTAATAGATATTTCCTAACATTTTCACCAGTAACCATCAACTAAGATAGGACATGAACACAATCAATTGCCTATGGGTCTTTCTTCTCACTCCCCCACCCCTCACCCCAGGCCTTCTAGTGTAATTTCTTGCAGTAAAAATTCATTAAATTGGTTTGGGTAAGAGTAAAAATTAGATAAAAATGCTCCATCACTCCACAACTTAGCTTCAAAAGTTCTTCTTGATCCTCTTCTTATCAACTTGACCTTCTGCTTATCAATATTCTGTTCATAAGTTATTCTGAACCTACCCTATATAGGCACCTGACTCAACTTCACTTATGGAAAACCCTCAGCCATACTTACATCTCTTCCTTCTTTGACTGCTGTAATTCCCTTCTCTAGGACCTCGTGAAATGCCTGCTCTCCAGACTCCAGCTTGTGGAGAACGCTGCTACCTGCCTTCTCAAACGTATAAAGAAACATAATTATCACCTACATCTTCAAACCACTCTACTGGATTTGCAATCATTTAAGGATCCCATACACAGAATCTGTTCTCTGACTCTGAGTCATTACTCAAACACTTCCTATTCAACATCTCCAATCAAAGGAGACCTCTCATACTATTAAAAAAAAAAATCTACTACCTTGAAAAGGACCTAATGGCCAAATACTTGCATTAATGGGATAAAACTCTGAAAGTAGAGAGTGCTAAATAAGTTTTGCTTTCCTCAAATATCAAAATCAGGGGGAAAACCAATGCACTGCCAGGACAGGCCGGGTCTGCCCACCTCTTTATGTATGTGGATAACAAATTAGCAGCATTTAAGTTATAACAACTTTAAAATGCAACCAAACGGTGCTGAGTTTGAGGAGATTTTACTTTCACTCAGTATCTGATCAATTCAGCTTCACAAGTCAAATATGAAAGATATGAAATCTACCTTAAAAAAGAAATTTCAGAAATCTGTACTATTGAAATCCAGTTATAATTCAAACTGTAAGAAAAGTAGACAATAGATTCTGGTGATTAGCAACATGAGCCAAGATAAGTGATATACCTTGCTGTCTCTCAGGACTCATTACACTACCCTGTTTTTTGAGCATATTCTGTTCAATATGCTAATATCCTCTTTTCTATTCACAGTCAAATCTGCAGAATTCAACATTATTTACAGGTGTTAATTGACCACAACTATTTAATGTAAAGCACAATATATTTTGAGTCAGTTTTTATAGTGCTTAAAAAAATACAGAAATATAAATGCAATATATGTGAGCTATGAATATATTTCAGTTTACATAAGAAAGCTGCAGGATAATAGAAATATCAGAGAATTATACCACAATGTAAAACATAATCAAAATATACCCTGCAGACTTTAGAAGAGTCAAAATACAAACTTTAGATCAAATTGGCATCATCAGTTTCTTATAAGTCAAATCATCTCAGAAAAGTAGAAAATGAGTAACACAAATGTGTGTATGTTGTTTCATTTTCAGCAGCCATTAACTTTATTTTAAAAAATTAACTACTGAACTAAAATGAAAAGAAAGGTGGCACACAGAATCCCCCAAAGGTGAGAGTTCATATGGATATCAAAAAGCATTAAACATTTAAGGCACATATATTCACTTGTCCTCTTCTTGTCATTTTCTTTTCAGCAAAAATAATTCTGAACAGCTGTGTCAGTTCTTTATTTTAATCAAGTTTCTTATGTCACATACTGTATAGTTGGAAACCTTCAAAAAAATATGCCAGAAGTTCCATGGAGCACTGTTTCAGGCTACAAATTCTACGGACTTGATTTATCTCACAAATACATATATAACATATATATGTGTGTGTGTGTATACATATGTATTCATCCTCAGTTTATACATGGTAAATTATAATTTGACATCTATTACTGTTTTCTTAATAGTTTCTGATACTGGAAAACAGAGAGGAGAGGAAGAAAGGAAAGGAAGAAGAAAAAGAGGGAAGGAAAGTCAGACAATGGTAAAAATGATTACATGAAGAAAATATAAAAAATTTAAGGAACCGACCTACAGCTAACTAATCAATGACAAATGAGACAAGACTAAACAATGGAGAAAAGGCAAATTCTCCAATAAGTTGTGTTGAGAAAACCAGACAGCAACGTGTAAAAGAATGAAATTAGAACATTCTCTAACACCACACACAAAAATAAACTCAAAATGGATTAAAGACCTAAATATAAGACTGGATACCATAAAACTCTTAGAGGAAAGCAGAGGCAGAACACTCTCTAACACATATTGTAATAATAGCTTTTTGGCTTCATTTCTGAGAGTAAAAACAAAAATAAATGAGACCTAATTAAACTTACTATAAACAAAACAAAAAGTAAACCTACAGAATGGGGGCGGGGGGTGGAATACAACCAATGCAACTCACAAGGGATTAATTTCCAAAATTTACAAACAGCTCATACAGTACAATAAAAATTAAAAAAAAAAAACAAAAACAATGGGCAGAAGATCTAAACAGACATTTCTCCAAAGAGGACATGTGATGGCCAAAAGGCACATGAAAAACTGTTCAACATCGCTAATTATTAGAGAAATGCAAATCAAAATCACAATGAGGTATTAACCTCACTCCAGTCAGAATGATCAGTATCAAAAAGTCTACAAAAAATAAATGCTCGAGAGGGTGTAGAGAAAAAGCAACCCTCCTACACTCTTGGTGGGGATGTAAACTGGTGCAGCCACTATGGAAAACAGTATGGAGGTTCCTTACAAAATTAACAATAGAGTCCCATATGATCCAGCAGTCCCACTCTTGGGCATGTATCTGAAAAAGACAAAAACTCTAATTTGAAAAAATACATGCACCCCAGTGTTCCCAGCAGCACCATTTACAACAGCCAAAATATGGAAGCAATCTAAATGTTCACTGACAGATGAATGGATAAAGAAGATGTGATTGATACATATATACACATGTAACTGATACATACACACACACACAATGGAACATTACTCAGCCATAAAAAAGAACAAAATAATACCATGTGCAGCAATATGGATGGACTTAAAGATTATCATACTAAGTGAAGTAAGCCAGAAAGAGAAAGACAAATATCATGTGATATCACTTATACGTGGAATCTTAAAAAAAATAAATATTTATAGAATAGATCCACAGACATAGAAAACAAACTTATGGTTACCAAAGGTGGTGGTGGGGGGGGGGGATACATTAGGAGTTTGGGACAACTGTGTACCACTACTATATAGCACAGGAAACTATACTCAATACTTCATAATGATTTATAAGAGAAAAGAACCTGAAAAAGGAGAAAAGAACCTGAAAAAAGTTAGCTACATAACTGAATGTGTAACATGTATAACTGAATCACTATGTTGTACATTTGAAACTAACACAATGCTGTAAATTAACTAAACTTCATTTAAAAACACAAAACAAACCTAAGCAAAGTATAATTCCCAATTATTAAAAAGACTTATCTATAAAAGTTCACAACGGTATAGAAACCCTTTTAAATAAAAGCTGGGCTACCTAGGAAATAAAACTCCTACCTCACATAATCAAAGCCAACACCTATAAGAATGAATGAAAATATGTATGATAAACATTCAAGAGATGCTGCTTTATAGTTTAAGAACAAATGAAGGGAAATAATCCACTGTCCATCAATAAACAGCATAACCATATAATTTATCATCTAAACTTGGATACATTTGAAAGTGAAAAGGGAAGCTACTAAAATAACAATAATTTTTATTATTTGATTATATTATATTATAATTTTTTATTATTTCTTTCTAATAATTACATTAGAAAGCAGATATAAACTACGATGCCTCTGAGAAAACTGGGATGTGCTATCACCATTTCAAGTGGATACAGATACTATGAATCAGATAAATTATATGCTATATTCATACAATAGAGAACTTACTCACACAGATATTAAAAAAAAAAAGACTACGTTCTTTACATTCCAATAAAAGATCTCCAAGATACATTGTCAAATGATTAAAAAAGAACAATGTGTAGAATACTATGTAAAGTATGCTACTTTCCATAAAAATTAAAATATTAAATTAAAAATATTAAAAATTCTAAGAAATATTTACTTACATTTGCATAAAGAAATTCTGGAAAAACACATTCAAAAACCAATGAGAGGGAGAGGATGGGCACAGGTACGAATAGGACATTTTACTATATATTTTACCTTATTTATTTTTAACCAGGTGAATTATTAGTTATTTTTAAAAAGGTAGCAGCCCCACCCCACACTCAAAATATAAATAACATTATAGGTTTTAATATAAAAGTTTGCTTGACAAATCATTTCACTTAAGTACACAAGAAAAACTTCCAGACAGACCTAAAGCATGAATTCTAAACCTGAGAAGTCTGGATTAATGTGGCTTTACAGTCAAAAACAATTACTCAGAATCAATATTCTCACTTCATAAAGAAGAAATGAATGAGGACCCTTTTATAGTCTCAACCATTAAGGCATAACAGTAACAACAAAATACACTGTTGAGAAATGGGTTTTAATATTCAAGAGCCACAAAATTTAAAACATCTGCAACCTAAACTATTACTCTCCTGATGCTTCCCTAATGGGAATTAATATGATGATGGTTACACTGCTGCACTGACTTGCTACTTCAATCAAAAAAACATTTTTAAAAGTTTGTGTCAATTTTATATACCACCTTTCCCTCTACCTTCTAATTCTCAACCTTTGCCTACATTCCTCTATGCTAGCAATTTCTTTGCAAAAACAAAAACACACTACTCTTACAAAATAAACAATGCTTAATTTAACAAAAGAAAAACACAAGAAAACCCACAAAAGCTCTAGCGTATCTCTGGTTTCGATTCCTCTTCCATATTATCCAAACTGACGACAAGAAGTTGTTCAGAAAAAAATCACATTCATATACTACATGGAAATACCACCTATGATAATGTATAATAACCAAGAAAATTACGTCCTAAACTTTTAGTACTTAAAAAGTCCACATAAGTTTGGGCCAAGCCTTTAAGAGCATATTCTTTACCAAATGAAAAAAACCTCCCTCCAAGTAGAATATTTAAAATAGTCTCACCTGTTCAGTAATTGAACTCAAATCATTAGATGAAAAATCTTCCTCTTCATTCTCAAAAAACTCATAGTAATTTTCCAGAAGTCCAGCCATTATCCTGCTTACTATTTCTTGTTCTTTCAGATCTTCCACATCTGTGTAAATACTAAAAGAAAAGTCCAAACTGAATTGAGAGTCCTTAAATCCATCACAGATAAAGTCTGAAGAAACTGAGTCACTTTATAGACCTGAGTGATTTATGCCACCATTCTGTGCCTCAGTTTTAACATCTGTAAAGCCAACCTAATTTGTACCTTGTTCACAGAAATACTGGGAGGATTAATCAGATCTACTATAAAAAATGATGGTTCATCAAGCAACCTATGACCCTTGGGAGACAGTATGATGATTCTATTTCACAAATACAATGTTATTTAATAAAACAAAAATTTGTGAAAAACTTACTGGAAGACATCTGGACCAAAGACAGCAGCCAAAGAGTTTGCTGACCAAATTTCTTCATGATGTGATGCTACATTGGCTAAAAATCTACACAGGAACTTTAACAAACTGTAATTAACAGGTGGAAGCTGTTGCAAGAGGAACCTCAACTTTCTTCCAAATTCATCTTCATTATTATAATCTATAAAACATAATGACAGGGTTTTTTCTTAATGAAGCAAAAGCAAAGCTCAGATATTTTGCCAGATTCACATTACTCCACCTTCATCACCAGTTTACTATAATAATTCAAAACCTCTTCACTTCCTCTACTAGAGGCCAAATGCCTTAGGGCTCTGCATTTCACTTATTAAGTGGAAGAACTGGAGAAGGAATGCAACCCCTCAACTGTTAGAGAATGTTTTCTTCATCTATTATTCACTGGCTCCAATCCTAGAGCTTATTTTAATTCTCAACATACTGTCTTTTGCATGACTGTACATGTGTTTCCAAATTAGTGCCAACTCTAAGAAGTCAAAACGTACTCGTCAATACCATTCAACACCAACCACTAGTAAGCAAAAATGAGAAGCAATTTAACCAGCTAACAGTATCTGAAAAAAAAAAAACAAGGAAGAAACAGAGTAAAAAAACACTTTCTTCTTTTAACATTCTGAAAAGGACAATTAAATTCAGCAATATCAACAGAACTATCAATAAATTAGGATGCATTCCAGGACTTCCCTGGCAATCCAGTGGTTAAGACTCTAGGCTTCCAATGCAGGAGGTTCGATCTCTGGTCAGGGAACTAAGATCCTACATGCTGCATGATGCAGCAAAAAAAAAACAAAACCCAAATTCCTCTTCTCGGTTTACCAAGTGAATTTTCAGCTACCAGAAGACAGGTCCTGTGTTTACGTCAATAAGTTTTCATTAACAGAAATTAGGTCTGTATCAACCCACTGACTGGTGAGGGTCCCAAAGAGGAGAAGTAATTTCTCAGAGGTACCTCAAAATGAAGTAATTAATTGCTCTAATAGGGAAAATTAACCCAATTATCTTTCATTCTGTATTTTTCTTGAGGTCCTTAAAATTAATTTAAAAATAATTATTGGGGGGAAAAATTATTGGTAAAAGGTTATGACCATGATATTGGTCATCTCTACAAAATAACACAACTCTAAGAAGTTAACAGAAACGGCTACGGTCATATGAGTTTTACTTAAAATTTAAAATGCAACCAGTAAAGATTCTTCTACATTACATAACATTATCGACTGCCCAGGTACTCTGTCTTTATAACTGGTTGGAACAGTCCCTGAATGAATGTTTTTTTGAATTTCTGTTTTCTTCTAAACTTCTGCTTCTACTGCTGCCAAGTCGCTTCAGTCGTGTCCGACTCTGTGTGACCCCACAGATGGCAGTCCACCAGGCTCCCCTGTCCCTGAGATTCTCCAGGCAAGAACACTGGAGTGGGTTGCCATTTCCTTCTCCAATGCATGAAAGGAAAAGTGAAAATGAAGTTGCTCAGTCATATCTGACTCTTAGTGACCCCATGGACTGCAGCCTACCAGGCTCCTCCATCCATGGGATTTTCCAGGCCACAGTACCAGAGTGGGGTGCCATTTTAAGCCTGCTGCTGCTGCTGCTAAGTCGCTTCAGTCGTGTCCGACTTTGTGCGACCCCACAGACGGCAGCCCACCAGGCTCCCCCGTCCCTGGGATTCTCCAGGCAAGAACATTGGAGTGGGTTGCCATTTCCTTCTCCAATGCATGAAAGTGAAAAATGAAAGTGAAGTCGCTCAGTCATGTCAGACTCTTAGCGACCCCATGGACTGCGGCCCACCAGCCTCCTCCGTCCATGGGATTTCCAGGCAAGAGTACTGGAGTGGGGTGCCACCGCCTTCCCCCATTTTAAGCCTACTACCTAGTTAAATCATAACCAGGAAAAATATATGTACATATCAAAGAAGATTCCCCTGACTAGGAAATCTTTTAACCATTGTTAACAGTTTTTTTTTTAATGTAACAACAAATTCACAGAATTGTGAATTGTGTTTTCTACCAAAATATGATGTATAAACAATTGGACAAACTATCATGAGCTAAACCAATGGCTGATAACATTGACAATGAGTGGAATGATTGTCATAACCTGGGAGAAAGGGGTACCAGTGGATCTAGTAGACAGAGTCCAGGGATTCTACTGAATATCTTAAAATTCAAGGATAGCCCCTATACTAAAGAATTACCTAGCCCAAAATATTAGGAGTACCAAGGTTGTGAAATATTAAAATATTAACATAAGAGTTACCTACGATAAATGGAGAGAATTCTGTCCGAGACCCAGACACCTTCCCAAATGAATGATTAAAGGATGAACGAATAGATTTTATTACAACAGAATTACAAATATCACCTCAAGTACCGCCACACCTACCTGCATACCTATTAAAGAAATGGGTGTCGTATATGGGTGTGTGTGCATGCATGTGTGTGTGTATATGGGTGTGTGTGCTAATGGTTATATACATGGGCAATGGAGGCGAATGGTGGTTTTCTGAAAACAGGCCAAAAGCATTTCTGCACATCTTAAATTCCTTCACAAGTGAATACTGACACAGAATAATTAGTAAGATATATATTGTAACTCCATCAGTAACACAGTACATGATACTGTCGTACTTTTAAATGAGTAACAATGAAAATGACAATCTCACTGACAGAACAGCTTCTGACTGGTAGCATCAGTGAGAGGCAGTAACTTTATTATCACTAAATCTCATTCCACTTATTCATTTATAAATTTTCAGTCAAAACTGAAAGATTATCAGATTCGTAGAACTTTAAAAGACCTGTCTACAATTCTATAACACAGGGAAAATGGAATCCTATTATAAAAACAAAATGAATGGCTCTAAAGACATAAAAAAAGCTCCAAAAACTCTAACACATCATTTTCATTATATATATTTAATGGGTGCAAAAATGCTTATTAGATGACTCAATATAAACATTTGAAAAAATACCTACTTCCAAGAAAAGAAATTTGAAATAGATTCAGAAATTCAAAACAAAAATAATATTTCTTGGGACAAAAAAAGAAAATTACACTTTGAAAAAAGGTGACGATATTGATACTTTATTCTGAAACCTGTTCTTTGATCCAGGTGGCACAATAAAGAAACAAAACTGAATCAGGCTAACCATTCCTGAATAAATCAAGTATAAAATGAGCTCAATCATCTAGCTGTATAGAGAAAAACATACATAACAGGATCATAAATTATCGTTGTATTGACTTTTAACACATAAATAAGAGGCATCTATTAACTTAGGCTTGCTTTTAAATTTAAAAAAAATAATAAATTTAAGAAAAAAATAAAATGGAAAAATACTCTCAAAAAGAAATCCTCCTCTTCTAACCATATACAACTTAAGGATATAAAACAAAATATCCAGCTCTCACAGCAAGTAGGAATTAAGGAAGCAGTTATAATTTCTTACTATCACTGAATTTCTCTAGAAGTTCCATTTCGAAAAAATTTTTAAAGAGATTCCACAATACAAAGAAAAGCCAAAAAAATATACAGAGTGAAGTAAGCCAGAAAGAAAACACCAATGCAGTATACTAACGCATATATATGGAATTTAGAAAGATGGTTAACCATAATCCCATATGTGAGACAGCAAAAGAGACACAGATGTATAGAACAGTCTTTTGGACTCTGTGGGAGAAAGCGAGGGTGGAATGATCTGAGAGAATAGCATTGAAACATGTACATTTTCATATGTGAAATAGATCGCCAGTCCAGGTTTGATGCATGAGACAGGGTGCTCAGGACTGATGCACTGGGATGACCCAGAGGGATGGGATGGGGATGCAGGAGGGAGGGGGGTTCAGGATGGGGAACACATGTAAACCCATGGTTGATTCATATCAATGTATGGCAAAAACCACTACAATACTGTAAAGTAATTAGCCACCAACTAAAATAAATAAATTTTTAAAAAAATCCAAAGAAATGGATAATACAGTTGATCCCTGAACAACACAGGGGTTGGGGTGCCAACCCTCCACATGATTGAAAAGTCGTGTGTAACGTTATAGCAGGTCCACCAAGTCCACAGTTCTTCATGTGTCGATTCAACCAACCGTAGATCATGTAGTACCGTAGTACAAATTTTTTTTTTTCGTAGTACAAATTTTTTGACAAAAAATGTAAGTTCAAACCCATGTTGCTCAAGAGTCAACTGTATTACATGTCAACTTCATAAATTTTCCTATGTAATGAAACATGTCACACTATTATACACACATGAATACCATTTGGCTCAAGAAACAGAAGCACCTCATCGCTTCTTGGTTCTTTTACCTTTCTGCATACTTCACTTTTATTTTTCTTATCCATCCCAGCTAAGCCCTACTTTCAGTCACCACCAAAAAATTAACCCAACAGAGACCAATGAATTTCTTGACTTGGTTTGCAATCTGATGTCCAATTTGATATTTTATCATGGGGTAGCAAAGAATCGGACACAACCGAGAGACTTTCACTTTCCTTCAGGCGTCCAAGAACAAGTTTTAGGTATAGTCCAAACTTAGAATCAAAGCTATCTTCTGGCTTTTGCTAGAATATTCAATCAAACCAAGGATAAACATAGTAACATCACCACTAACCAACATCACTGGCTATTATGGGACCTTCTGCCACACATCTTTTTTTGTTGTTGTTCCTTCTTTTCTCTGTTCTTATCTCCTGCTTTTCCTCCTTCTCATCTTGTATCTTAGGCTCACTAAGACCAATTATAAAAAGTAAACATCACTACAGGAATCTAAGAGGTTGCCATTCCTTTAACTAGACAATACAGCCCCAAAGAGCATATGTATTCAAATGGGAACTTAAGAAATTATTCTCAGAATTACTATAATTACTGCTTACATGTCAAGATTTCTAAAAGATAAAGATTTTGAAATTAAATGTTAAGGGATTGATTGGCAAGATTCAGATTATGTTACCTTGAGAAAGTTGCATCAAGTGAATATGCAAACTTCCAGGGATAACAGGTTCAGGAAGTTCTTGAAGGAAAAACCTAAGAAGACTAATAGCTGAGGGAACATCTGCTTCCTTAACCAAATCCACCTCTTCTCCACTGTCGTATCTCTGCCGAAGCCACTCCACTGTCTCAGCATTTCCATTGACTTGAAAAAGTCCTTGTTGCTCCAGACCTCCTACATTAATTAGTTCAAGGCAAAAATTAAGTAAGTTTCAACTACTATATATATTCATTCTCCAATGAACTTAAAATATTCATACTTTCAGAAAGCCATTCTTGTCTCCCGATTGGGCTGAACACCTTCAAATCACACATCTAAAAACACACACTGTCTCTGTCTAGAGGGATATTGTACTTTATCCCACCCTCTTACATTCGTTAAAAAATATTCTTATCATCCCTCCCACTAAAATATGCTCTAAATCAGGCATATCTGAACATATAACTTTAAATGAAAGATACACTAAAAAAAAATAATTTCCATCAGTTTTCCTCACAATATTGTAGACATGGAGCACTGAGGAAAAAAATAATCCAAGGTCCAAAAGGGATAAGCTGTGTCTATTAAAACAGAGGCTAGCCCTCAAAGTAAAGAAATATATACCATGTTCCTCAATATAGTCCACTACATGGCGGACTATGAACGGAACCTCATTGTCTGGATGTCCTCCCTGCTGCAGCTCATCAAGTGGAATTCCAAATATTTTGTTAGCAAGAACGGAGTTGCAGTTACTCAAGGAAGGGGAGGAGCTCTTCCTCATATCTTTTTTGCAGCCAGAAATCAAAGCTGTCTTTTCTGCCAAATGAAAGGAAAAAAAAAGACTATAATGATTAACTGGTGGCAATATGACTACATACATTAAAGAAGAAGGCTTTACACATGAATGTGTTCTTATCTATTAAATATGTTCCAGTTACCAGGCCCAAAGTGTGTTCTACAATTAAAGCTCAGTACAATCATCTAAACATTTTCTCTACTACGTGAAGTCAGTTCTGAATGCTCCCTTTAGTGAACATTGCTCACTCGTGTCTGACTCGTTGCGATTCCATGGACTATACAGTCCATGGAATTCTCCAGGCCAGAATACTGGGGTGGGTAGCCTTTCCCTTCTCCAGGCGATCCTCCCAACCTAGGGAATGAACCCAGGTCTCTCACATTGCAGGCAGACTTCTTTACCAGGTGAGTCACCAGGGTAGCCCAAGAATACTGGCGAGGGTAGCCTACCCCTTCTCCAGCAGATCTTCCCAATCTAGAAATCAAACTGGGATCTCATGCACTGCAGGTAGATTCTTTACCAGCCGAGCCATCAGGGAAGCCAATACTAATGCCATGCCATGACTGCCTATTTATCAAACAATGGCAAAACTGATCACTGAACTTCGCAACGGATATTAATGTCTCAATGACAAATTAAGGGGCAAATTTTGCACCAATAAGACCTTACTGACCAAGCTTAATAATGACACAAGTAAAAGGTCAAACCTAATCATTTCTGGACTCTGGTATATGAAGCTCATCTAACCACTCAATTCATAAGCAACCTAACAGGAGAGAATCTTTTTTTTAAATGATAGGCTAATAAGAACAAGATTAACTAGTTCTTATTTCTACATGACAGAGCAGCCATGTTTTTATAAACAAAGGAAATTCTTCAGCTCTAGGCATCCTGGTGGCTCAGACGGTAAAGCGTCTGCCTGCAATGCGGGAGACCTGGGTTCGATTCCTGGGTTGGGAAGGTCCCCTGGAGAAGGAAATATCAATCCACTCCAGCACTCTTGCCTGGAAAATCCCATGGACGGAAGAGCCTGATAGGCTACAGTCCATGGGTTCGCAAAGAGTGAGACACGACTGAGTGACTTCACTTCTTCTTCTAGGCATCTACCTTTAATGAGAATGTTCTTTTATCAATCCTGCTGCTTCATAATTATTCAAAAGAAAAACTTCCACAGTCTGTCTAGTCCAGAAGAAATAAATTATTCATCTTAACTCTGTAGGACTTGTGATCAATAAAGAATCAGTGGGCAAAAACAATGTTTCCAATTTCTGAATCATCAAAGAACAAATAATCTCAATAAATATTCATTTTCTAAAATAATCATTTATGGGAATTCCCTGGTGGTCCAGTGGTTACTACTCTGTGCTTTCATTGCTGAGGGCGTGGTTTCAATCCTTGGTCCGGAAACTAAGATCCCACAACCCATGTAGCATGGCCAAAGGAATAAAAAATAAAAATGAAATAAAAATTTATTAATTTATATGGATAAAGGAAAGAAAAACCTTTTTCAAAAATTGATAATGAACAAAAAGACACCAACTGAGCTTTTTTCATCACCCCAGAGACACAATTCCTTTCACACTACAAGAGAAAGATAAGAGCAAAAGAAAAAAAAGCTCAATATTCTAAAAGTTTACACAAATAAATGTATATGTATATGTCCATATGTACAAAAGGTAAACCCACTGGAGAACAAATGAAACTTATATAAATAGTAAAAATTAACTTAGGGACAGCAAAATGCCATAAATGTAAACAGTTTCAGACAAGCAAAATCCATTCTTTAACACATCTGATGTCGGCTAATAACTACAAAACCTGTTAACTAGTCAATAGCAGCAATAGGAAATTAATTCTAAAATCTCTGTGGATATATAAGCATGGGATAATTACTATTGTGAAAACTTACCTTTGAGTACTTAAACACCTAAGTTTAAAAAATGGTTTCTGCACCAGCTACCCTCACTGAGCAAGCATTCTTTTGTCATTTATGGCTGTTTGAGATTATGGCAGAAGATCAGCCTATAGTTCCTCATTGAAGAAACGCAGAACTCGATCAGTACTTCAGCAGTTAATCTAGAAGAAAAAAAAAAATTCTTTTAATTTCCTATAACATCTTTAACTGTGAGAAGAGACTAGAATAAGCAGTGAATCTATTCAGGAAGGTGACTAAAACAAAAAGCATTCTTCTGCCTAAAAAAAATCTGTCTGAGAGGGATTTCCCTGGTGGTCCAGTGGCTAAGACTCCAAGCTCCCAATGCAGGGAGCCTGGATTCAGTCCCTGGTCAGGGAATTAGATCCCACACACCGCAACTAAGACCTGATGCAGCCACATAGATGAATAATTTTTAAAAAAATCTGTCTGAGAACAAGAGGCAAAATCTTACACAAGGTTTCAAATTATGATGGCTAACCTGGGTATGAATCTTTCTGCTAAAGATAAACAAACACATTGCACAGGATAATCTTTGACAGCACACATTTTCAGGGATTACACCATTCTCATAATACATTTTTCCTCAATGGACCCTTCATTTGTGCACACACCCACACACATCCCACCCAGTCCTATTCCATCCTTACTCATATACTCAGAACTAAACATGGAAGCACTTTTAGATCAGAGTGAAAGACATGAGTTTGAGCTTGGTACCACACTTACATACTTTACTTTGTATACAAGAAACATTCTGTTATCCAGAACACAGCAGTACGCACCTTCTAATTTGAAGAGGCAATAGTGCATGTTGGAAAAGAGGAGTTTTCCAACTAGAACTAGAAAGTGCATATGCAATGTGTATACACAGCACTAGAAAGGTGCATATTCAAATACTAGCTCTGTAGATGTGATGCTGAACAGCTTCCATGTTGCTAAGCCTAGGTTTCCTTATATAAAAAATACCTACACATGTTACATTTTACTGAGAAAATCCATGCATGCATTAGAAAGAAAATCAATTTCTTTCTCTTCTTTACATACTGTTAAAAGGCCAGCAAAAGAGGCTGTGGAGAGACAGAAGGGCAGGGAAAACCTGTTGGCAATGTGTTTAATATTTGGTCTCATCATCTTCTGTAAATTCTAATAATCTATGTAAAATCTTCTAATAAGCTCAGTACACTGCAGGTCCCTGCTCAAGAGGGTTCAGGTAAGCAGAAGAGTATTATCATACAGTGTGGTTTTCAAAAATGTGTTAACAGTAACACATACCTCCAGGAGGAACATTAAAAACGGAGGCGAAGGAAAACCACATTCCCACAACAAATGTTTAGTAGACGATTACTTCTAAAACATCCTGAAATGCCTGCTAAAACATGTAGTCTCTTACATAAAAAACAACTTCAAAGTTATATAAGATCTTTTAGAGAGATTAACTTCAGGGACAAGACATCTAATAACCAACCAATCCTCCTCTGTGATTTCAGAACTACAATGAGCAATGAAATCGAGTATATTTTGTATAACCACACTCGCTAAATCATGGAGCTATATGCAACACATATATTTTACTAACTGCAACCCACTAAACAAAACATTTCACCTTAAGACAGCTCATTTACCACTCTTTTAAAAACTGGTTGCCCCTAGAGAAAATCTATTAGTAAATAGCCTGATTCATTCTGAGTAACTCTCAAAAAGGTTTCATGGCCACAGTCAACTATTTTATAATCTACATGATTTCAAACTTTTAAATCAGAAGAAAAGTAATAAAGACAAAGGGAGATAAAATCCCCTGTGACTAAGTCCCCTCATCTATTCTCCTTACTGATATCCTCAATACTCAAATCTACTAAATTCCCTGCACAAAATTCCTCAATTGTTTTCCAATGCCTAGAGCCCTCGGCTCCAAATTTTTCAATCAGGAAAAAGATTACAACCATACCTCTCATACATATGTATATCTAAGGTAAAATACTGAATACCCTAAGATATTATGAACATAATAAACATAACACTCTAATAACATTTTTAAAGGTAATTCTCTGGCAGTTTAGTAGTCAGGGCTCTGCACTTCCACCCAAGAGGCACTAGCTTGATTCCTGATCAGGGAACTAAAATTCTGCTTGCAGCATGACTCAGCAAAAGGAAAAAAAAATTAACATTAAAAATAAACAGAAATGTAAACTGTATTCCTCCACCTCCACACACATTTTAACAGATCATCCTGCCCATTCAAAGTGCCAGCACCTCACTTTTGAGACCAGCGACCTACAGCATTGCTTTCCTAACTTCATCTGGGGATGGGGAAGGGTTTGTTCAGTATACAGATATTCAGTATACAGCCACAACCCCAACCTAGCATCCATGAGAACCTGGCCAGGGCCTCTGTATGTTTAATCAGCTCTTTGAGGGACTGTAATACATACAAAGTTTTATGAACCTCTGACATACACCACAGACTGCAAACTCTATTGCACGGCCTACAAGTACTTCACCTAAAATCTCCTTTCCTGACATTCCTCCACCTCACTGCTGCTGCTGCTAAGTCGCTTCAGTCGTGTCCGACTCTATGCGACCCCATAAACGGCAGCCCACAAGGCTCCCCGTCCCTGGGATTCTCCAGGCAAGAACACTGGAGTGGGTTGCCATTTCCTTCTCCAATGCATGAAAGTGAGAAGGGAAAGTGAAGTCGCTCAGTCGTGTCTGACTCTTAGCGACCCCATGGACTGCAGCCCACCAGGCTCCTCTGTCCATGGGATTTTCCAGGCAAGAGTACTGGAGTGGGGTGCCATTGCCTTCTCCACCACCTCACTCTACTCTCCAACAATATTTAAATACTTGAAATTCACAAACCACACCTCCCAAGCTGTGAGTGCGTTCTGTTTTCTGTCTTGGAGCCCTAACTCAACACCATGACAAATTTCATCTTGTACATCAAACTTCCAATTCACCATCAAGTCTCAACTTTACTTCCTCTGTCAAACCCTCCGTGACTTCCTGAGGCAGACAGTTCTCCTTCTCTTTTACTCCTATTGTGTTTCTTACCTTTTTAGCAATGATTCCATAGAATCTAAAAATACGTCTGTCTCTTTTTTTCAAGAGAGGACCTTGTAGGTAGCGACCCTGTCATTTCATCTTTGTATAGCCTCATACAATCCCTAACACATAATCTAAAGTTTAAAATATATGTTGAATAAAGACATAAATAAGAAGCATAAATAAGAATAACACTGGCTACACAAAGAAGATAAATAAGAACTGAACATCTCCTTAAGTGATTAAAAACTAAATAAAACATCAAAAGTGGCTGCCGTATTTCCTTCCAGCAACAAAGATAATCAAAGCAAGAAAGAAAAGCACTTTATAGTAACTTTAGAGTATAATATATAAAACTACGAAACAATCACTATTGTATATCTGAAACTAATACTGTAAATCAGTTATAATTTTTTAAAAGAATGAAAAGAAACTCTGATTTATATCTATAAGCACTTCATAAGTTATTTCTCATACCTAAAAAATGCTATTTTTTTTAATATAAAACGCACTATTCCCCTTTTACAGGTACTGAGCCTCAAGGCACTGAGCTAAACTTCAAAATTTGTAAATGATGCTAGAATGTGCTGCTGGATCTAACTCCAAATCTAATAGAAGTAATTTAAGTCTTAAGAAACTAGAACACGAAAATGAGCAGTATTATACAGGCAAAAAGATTTATTCTCACATCTACTTGGAAATAAGCCACAAATCTGATTTTAAAAGCCAAGGAACCCATAAGGTACCTGAAGTTAGTCTCCAAGATAGATGAAGAAACTTCCTCAAAGGATGACCTTTTAAGATATTTATCAGGAGTCAGATCTTGAGTTTTATAAAGTTCACATAACAGTGCATGAAAAACAGGTTAGAGTGCTGGAGTGATGTTTAATCCTAACGTATGAGAAAATGTGACACTTTAAATGACGTTTCCTCATGAAACGGTTTAAGTGTGTGCTAGAGCAAGCTGGCTCCCAAAATATTACTTTACGTGCACTCCGAGGTCACTGGTTACTACTTTAGCATGATTTTCTACTAAGTCAAACTGAATAAATGTTAAATTAGTTCTTCTGACTAAGTACCAACATGACTGAGCCTTTCAAAAAAAAAAAAATTGCTCTACAATTTAGAAGATGACACAAAATATCTGAGAAAGCATATATGCATTAAAGAGAACACATTCTAGTCAATCACATCATGCATATGATCTCAACTGTGACAAATGTTGACTCTTCAAGACTCCTCTGTTCTAGTAGCTTTTCACCTTTCATGTTCCTCCACTGAAAACATGCTCACCTTGGGCCTACTAATGAGTATGATCTTAAGACTAGCATATCATTTCTTGCTGCTCTTTAATAACAAACTACAATATACTTCTTTTTTTTTTTTAAACCATTGGAAGTAATTCCACAACTTGTTCTAACCAAATGGATCCCTTGAGAGCAGAACATTTCTCTCTTTTTGCACAGACCTGTGTAAAAATTGCTGGGGGGGTACGGGGCAAGAGTGACATACAAACAAAAAAGCACTGATTATACTTATTTTTTGTATACGTCTTTTCCACTTAATTATGAACTTTGAGAGGAAAAAAAAAAAGATTTCAACTTTGTTTCCCAGGTTGTGAATATTATACAACAGCAGAATTCTAATATCTGAAATGATGCTATCATTTCTGGTATACTTTCCAGTTCACTATCCAACTGAATCTTCACAACCATTCCCTGTGAAATAAGCATAGTAGATTATCGTTTTCTTTCTCAAAAGAATAACAAAAAAAAAATTTCAGAGCTTAAGAAACTGGTTTAAAGTCACTTGACTAGTGAGTAGGTCACTAAAATAGTCAGTAAAGCTCTAGTCTGCTGCCTTTTAGTTAACGCTCTGTTAGACAACAATGACTGCAGCCAACACTGAAAATACTGTCTGAAGTTTTACTGAAATGTATGAAATGATACTTCATAAAGGTAATTCATAAAGCAAATATTCTGTACTTGCTATTCAAAAACCATTATGCCAACACTTGTATATATATCTTTTGAAATTATTAGTTTCAAAAGTGGTTCTACAATGAACCACAATATAGTCTGCTTTTAACATAAAAATATTTTCTTATCTGATCCTTAATTTGCCCTCCTTCACTTTTCCAAATTTTTCATCCACTGTGTGTGTGTGGTGCTCGTTGAGTTCAACTCTTTGTGACCCCATGGACTATAGCCCACCAGGCTCCTCTGTCCATGGAATTTTCCAGGCAAGAAAACTGAAGCGGGTTGCCATTTCCTCCTCCAGGGAATCTTCCGACTCAAGAGATCGAACCACATCTCCGAGTCTCCTGCATTGGCAGGCGGATTGACTGGTATCCAAAAGACCTCCCCCTAGTCTTTCCCCCAAATATGAAGCACCTACTATGTCAATCAGCAAGTGATATGAGCTTTATTTTCACTTTTCCTTTTCAATTACAAGGAACAGCAGCCTGCTACACAAAAACAAAAATACATATTTTAAGTAAACAATTCAAGTTTTTCTATTTTTCCATTTCAGAAAAGGGCAATAATAGAAACCAGACATACATTTCTCTGAAAAATGCTTAAAACCACAGAGAATAGAATTATTACACATCATGTACAAAAGAAAAAATATACTGAAGTTAGGTAAAAACCCAACCAAAAAGATTTAGGGTATTTACTTCTCTAGTAGAAATCTAATAAATTTCATTAAATTATCTTGTCAACCCACTGCATATCCCTCAACCTAAGACTTTTATACATGCTGGTTCATTTACCCCAAACACTGTCCCTTACTTCCTCTTTCTTATCTTCCACTCTTACTCAAGTCTCATTCTTGGAGGGGGTTCTCCAACCCATCTAACCTAATGATATCCCCTGTTAATTTTCTTAGGGCACGTTATTCCTCGGCTCTAAAACAATCATCATAAGTTTTATTATATATCCCCTTCTGTGTCTGTTTAAAGTCTCTTTCCCCCAAGAGAATATGTAAGTTCCTTAGAGTCCACTGGTGGGTTGCTTTTTTAAAAAAACAGCTTTATTAAGGTATAATTTACATATCATAAAATTCACTCTTTTCAAGTGCATAATTCAATGTTTAATAAACGTATGGTTATACAACTATGATCAAGTAACTGCTCTGGTTTTGCTCCTTCGTGTAGCTTACATTTAGAAAAAGAAAAATATCCAGTGAGTGAATAAATAAATCTGATAATGAATTATCCTTCATACCATTACAATTCGTACCAATCTAGTGTACTATGTGGAGAAGGCAATGGCACCCCACTCCAGTACTCTTGCCTGGAAAATCCCATGGACAGAGGAGCCTGGTAGGCCACAGTCCATGGGGTCGCTAAGAGTCGGACATGACTGAGCGACTTCACTTTCACGCACTGGAGAAGGAAATGGCAACCCACTCCAGTGTTCTAGCCTGGAGAATCCCAGGGACAGGGGAGCCTGGTGGGTTGCCGTTTATGGGGTCACACAGAGTCGGACACAACTGAAGTGACTTACAGTACAGTTACAGTGTACTATGTGATTGGGAGTTGGTGCATTAAACCCACCTTTATTACATTCTATTTTAAAAATCCTTCATTATTCCCATTTCCAATCAAAGTCAGCTCTTCTATTACGTCCCAAAGTGAACCACCCCACATAGGAGCCTACTGCATCACTTGGAGAACATTGTTTCAGGTCAAGTTCATGTGTACATTTCTTTTTCTCCACCCAGTAATCCCCTCCTCTGCTCCTAGCTGTGTTAACAGAATATAAAGAAAGGAAAGTTTAAGAGCATTAACCCTACTCACTGGAGAGGACAGGATCTTCATTTAATACATCACTTTTGTAATGCTGAGGTTATACAAGTGAGTTCTCCATCTTGATATATACCTAATTGAGATCTTTTTAATGCAGTGTGACTTACTAAATAATTGGAAACCTTTTTCAGATGAAAAATCTCTTCCCTGTTTATCCATCTGTAAACAGAAATTCTCCCCCCTCCTTTTTTTTTTTTTTTTGGCCATGCCATGTGGCATGTAGGATGTTAGTTTCCCACCCAGGAATCGAACCAATGCCTCCTGCAGTGGAAGCACAGAGTCCTAATCACTGGACCACCAGGGAATTCCCCAATTTCTATTTTTTTTAATTTCAGTACTTCATTTTTAAGAACCATTAAAGTTTTCAGATAAAAGATTTAAATCATTTACAAAATGACTTTTTGAAAGTAATTCAAACAAAGAAACAAACTCAATTTTAAAAATTGAGCAAAGGGCTTAAACATATTTCTCCAAAGATACACAGATGAAAAAATGTTCAGCATCAGTCTTAGGGACACGCAAATCAAAACCACAATGAGATACCTGTTCACCCCCATTAGGATGGCTATTACTAAATAAACCAACAAACAAAGAAAGGGAAGTAACAACTGCTGAAGAGATGGAGAGAAGCTGGAACCCTTGTGCATTGCTAAATGGGAATGTAAAATGGTGCAGCAGTTCTGGAAAACAGTTTAGATGTTCCTCAAAAAGTTAAACACAGAATTATCAGCAACTTCACTCCTAGGTATATACCTAAAAGAATCAAATGCAAGAACTTAAACAGATACTTGTACACCAATGTTCATAGCAGCATTACTCACAAAAGCCAAAAAGTAGAAACAATCCAAATACTCATCAAGAGATGAATGGATAAACGAAATGTTGTATACATACACACGATGGAATATATTATCCAATCTTAAACAGGAAGGAAATTCTGATACACACTACAATACGAATGAACCTTGAAAAACGTACTAAATGAAATATGCCAAACACAAAAAAAGGACAAATGCTATTTGACTCCACCTATGTAAGGTACCTAGAATAGGCAAATTATAGAGACAAAAAGCAGAAGAGCAGTTACCAGGGGCTAGAAGGAAGCAGGAATGGGGAATTACTGCCTACAGTTTGTTTGGAATGATGAAAAAGCACTAGAAATGGAAACTAACAATGGTTGCACAAGGGCTTCCCCAGTGGCTCAGCCTACAATGTAAAGAATCAGCCTTTAGCACAGAAGACACAGGTTCAATCCCTGGGTTTAAAAGATCCCCTGGAGGAGGAAACCCACTCCAGGATTCCTGCCAGGGAAATCCCATGAACAAAGGAGCCTGTAGGGCTACAGTCCATGGGGTCACAAACAATTGGACACAACTGAGCACCCATGAAGGCAATGGTTGTACAACACTGAGAATGTACTTAATGCCACTGAATTGTACACTTAAAAATGGTTGAAATGGTAAATTTTACATTATACACATTTATTACAATTTTTTTCAAAATATAGCTACAATTTATATTATTATGTTCTCCAATATTAAAGTCAGGGTACAACAAAGAGGGAGGGGCTTTGGCAACCCACTCCAGTATTCCTGCCTAAGAAATCCCAAGGACAGAAGAGCCTGGTGGGCTACAGTCCATAGGGTCGAAAGAGTCAGACATGACTTAGCAACTAAACAAGGGAAGCCATGCTCAGACTGAGGTTATTCATAGATGATAATAAAAATAGCTCTTTTATTGGTGGGGGAAACTGACATGGCACAATACACTCATTTCAGTCATTATCTCTGTCCTAAAACAAACGGCATTCTAATAAAAACAAAGAGTAGGGAAAACTGTGTTCAGGAGAAAAGATATATATAGCAAAATTGTACTTTATGATCAATTTTTTTGTGAACCTAAAACTTCTCTAAAAATAGCCTACTAATTTTTTAAATAAATAAAATTTTAAAGACACAGAAAATGCGAGAATTCTATACTCATATTAATACCAAAAAATAAAACAGTATATATGTAGTTTAAAACACATATACAACGTAACATTTACTTCACCTAAGGAAGAATTTTACGACACTGATAAACCTTTCTACATCTTTCCCAGAATTTAAGAAGTGTCCCAGATCCCTAACCGGTAACACAATTAAATCGTTGAAAATACGGCCCAAATTTTAGAAGAAGCAGAGATTAAGAAAGTAAGAAGCTACCGACAGATATACAAATGAGAAGCAGTTCATTAATTCCATTCAACAAGTACGGGCACTTACTAAAAGCACAGTACCTGAGAGACACCCAGGCCATCAAGTATTGCATGCAAGGTTACAAAAACGAAAGTTGAAGACACAGCCCCACATTAACCCAGAAAGTCAGTAATTCAACACCACCCTTTAATGCCCGCCTTTTAAGGTAAGTGCACCTCAGTTATTTAGCCTTCGTAATCTGCATTACTGAGGTCCCAGTTGCCATTTTTAGATTATCATCAACTTGAAAATAAGGTAAGTGCCCAATCGTAGGTACTTTTTTCAATGATCAGACGGCATAATGGGGAGCCGAATGAAATGTCAGTTTGGTTTTTAATTGACATTTAATTGAAGTATACCAACTTCCCACTGGGCAAGTGTGTCAACTGACTGAATTTCCCATTACCTTATCTAGGAAACCAGGCGCCCTGAGACAGTGCTATACCCTCCCTAGCCTGGTCTATGCAGAGTGCATTCTAGACAAGTCCCCAGTGCACCAACAGCCCAATTTCGGCTATATTCTCGAACGATTTAAGGAAGTAAGCAACCACTCATCTCACGTGATCTTAAAAAGGGGCGCAATAGAGCCCGGATTAAACCACACTTTTTTTTTTTCTGCATCAACTTCACTGCCCAGCACGAAGGAAAAGGGTAGGGAGGCGGCGCAGGTCCGGTGTGCAGGGGAGGCTAGCAAACAAGCGTAGGTAGCTGTGGCTTCCACTTAGCGGGAGCTAGGAGGTGAGAACTCACACCCGCTCACGCGCACCGCAGCGGCTGAAAATATCGAAGACTGCCACACCCCCTGGAAGCCAGGGGCACAGCTTCACCGTATTTTGCTAGAGGAGAAAGGGGGCCCTCTCTACGAATGACGCACCTTTAGGGCTCTGCCCGGTCTCCCACGCACCAAGAGGGGCAAAGCCCTAGAACCCAGCGCGAGTGGGACACGGCGCCGGGGGGCGGCAGAGGGGTGAGGGCCGCGGCTACGGGACCGGCGCATGCGCAGATAGGGGTACCCGCCCGTTCACCTACCCTTGGAACCGCGACGCCCCGTTCCCCGGCCGCGGCCGCTTCTCCAGGACCTGCGGCGACTGCAAGAGGGCGAGAACTGAGGCCCCAAGTGACTCCGCGACCGGCGAGCCTCTTCCTGTGGCGGCCACTGGCGGGAGGCTGAGGCGACGACTGTGGCTCGGGGCCAGCTCGGTAGGC
>NW_011494775.1:934894-968088 GCF_000754665.1 Bison bison bison | reverse complement strand
CAGACGCTGGGTGCAGTTCTGAAGTCTGTGCACTTAAGAGCCCGGGTAGGGGGTGAAGGGGGTTCCCTCACTCCAAATTTGGGCCCTGAGTTAAGAGTTGAGAAGCAGGGCGCGGACCCGAGGGAGATGTCTAGGGGTCCTCAGTCTGGAGAGGTTGGAAAGAAGAGGAAAGTGGGGAGGGGACGTAGGAGTCATGAAGGGCAAATTCCGCAGCCCGAGGTCACTCCTGGCCTCTGCAGAGGGAACATGCCACTTTGCAGGAAACCAGAAAAACCCGGGTACCCTTATCTAGGTGAGGAGCGCGGAGACTTGAACAGAAAACCTCCGGGCAAATTGAAGCGGTGACTCACGTTCTCTTTCTCAGCGATGGAGATTAAACTGGGGACTTTGTCCGCCCGCACCCTTTCTCTTCACCTAAGGACACGACCTAGACTCCAGAGATAATATAGATGCCTTTGGTGCCGAAAGCATCGGGGAATATGAAAGTCGAGAGACCATATGCTTACATAGAGTTTCCTATACTGATCCAGAATTTGAGAGGCAAAGCTGAAAGGCAGAAAGAATGAGGAGCTCTCTGAGCCTAGGGAATCTGGACTTGCTTGCATAGCCACCCAGATCGACCGTGCAGTTCCTTCCTTCATACCGCCTTCACAAAGGTATGAATATTCAGCCGGTCTCTCTCTCTCTCTTTTTTTTTGCTTTAGTCTGTTAAGGGCTTTGAGTAAAACGCAGTTTTCTGCCTTTAGATTCCTTGATAGCCGGTAGGTAGATCCACGCCCGCACAAAGAACTCTGGGTGTCAGTAAAAATGTTTAGTCGCTAAGTCGTGTCGGACTCTGCGACCCCATGCACTGTAGCCCACCAGGCTCCTCTGTCCATGGGATTTCCCAGGCAAGAATACTGGAGTGGGTTGCCATTTCTTTCTCCAGGGGATCTTCCTGATCCAGGGATCAAATCTGCATCTCCTGCATTGGCAGGTAGATTCTTTACCACTGAGCCATCTGAGAGGCCCCTGTGAAAATATAAACCACTACAATTCAGTTTTACCCTACCTGCCTGAGCTGGAAGTCAGAAACCCAGAAAATGTAAAAGAAGAAACCTCTTAGAACTTGGAACAAGATTGGCCAAGAAAAAAAAAGGAACAACAAAAAAGAAAAGTCACTCTGTGAGATGATCTGTAAATGTGTTATAAAGAACAGGGTGGCTCCCAAATTTCATTAGAGTAAAATAAACCATCTGTCACCTAAGTGTCACATGCCCAATTGATGCTGTCATAAGAGAGGGGTGGGGTCCATAAAGAGTCTAGAACCTGCAGAATCTGAATAAGAATGTATTGTGGGCTCTCTGGGAGAAGGCAATGGCACCCCACTCCATCACTGGAAAATCCCATGGACAGAGGAGCCTGGTGGGCTGCAGTCCATGCGGTCGCTAGGAGTTGGACACGACTGAGCGACTTCACTTTCACTTTTCACTTTCATGCATTGGAGAAGGAAATGGCAACCCACTCCAGTGTTCTTGCCTGGAGAATCCCAGGGACGGGGGAGCCTGGTGGGCTGCCGTCTATGGGGTCGCACAGAGTCTGACACGACTGAAGATACTTAGCAGCAGCAGCAGCAGTGGGCTCTCTGTCTAGGAGAGAGGCTATGATTTTAATGACCAGGACCAATAACCCATCCATTAACAGAACAGTTTAAAAAAACTTAGGTCAGATTCAGTCTCTCACTCAACAAATACTGAATGCTTATTATATTCTAGTCTCTTAGAATACATCAGAAAATAAGAGCCCTGTCATTGAGTTTATATCCTAATAAACAAGTTAAAGCTAGCCTTTAAGAACACACAAATACCCATGCTCTGATTCCACACTCATCAGGTAATCTTCCCATTAGGAAATCTCAACTAAATCAACAAACCCAGTAAGAAGCAATTGTCCAAAGCACATGACTGATACTAGTGACACTAGCAATACAGTTTTTCTCAGTATATTCACATCATGGTTCATAAATCAACTTCCATTCATTGGGGTGAATTATGAAGTTGTCTTATCCAAATTAAATTCCCAGAGCCTAATTTAGCCTGAGTAAATTGAAATATAAGTGTCTGAATCTGCCAAATTGAGGGCCAGGCAGATTCTGGTTTCAAAGCAGCCCAATCAAGATGCAGCCTATATGCATTCAGTCTTGCACCTCTCTTTAAATATCTTAAATGGAAGCTTTACCTGTGATTCCATGCTTGAAGAACGGGGGCAACATGATTGCTTCTAAAGCTTAATCATAAGTGAGTAAAAAATTCATAGGAGAGAAAATCATTAGAGTAAAAACCCTCCTGAACCTGCTCTGCCTATGCAACACAGGCTCTTGTTGACATAACTGACATTAATAGTTACATTACTCTGAGTATGAAACCCAAGACTGCAAGCTCCCAGATGACAGAGAGTCCCTTGCATGCTCATGTGCCCTACTCCCAAAGTATGGGCTGTCAACAAATGAACTGATTCAAAGACCATTTTCCCCATAAAACTCAAGAGCATGTCCTTGGAAGATATCTTTTCCAGATCCTACTTTAAGTAATCAATATGTTCAACATACAGAGTTTAGGGGTATAACTTTAAAAAACAGAACAAAAGAGCTTTCTTTTTAAATTTCATCATCCCTTTAAACCTGTGCAGTGGAGTCGATCTGTCATATACCTGACTCAGTTTCCATGAGTTCTGTGGTTCCTATTAGGAATAGAAAGTCTTGTGGTCATTGAGTCACAAAAGAGTGAATCTTTTCGGTCTTAGGATAGCTGGCTCACTGCTTGCCCTGCAGAGGCATTATGCCTGGTCTTTCTTGTTCTCTCCCAGCTTACAAACCAAGAAAGGGAAGAAGAGAGAGGAAAGATTGGTAGCAGGAAAATCTGTAACTTTTACTTCCATGTGGTGGTTTCACACTCTGGGCCTGGCAGGTGATTAAAGCTGCCTTTTTTTCTAATGGATGCTTGATGGTTTTCAGAAACCACTACCATCTCCATTCTTTGGTGGTTATCACAGTAACCTTGATCTGAACAAAAGCGTTTTATTCTGGCAGTTCTTTACTCTCTCTTTCCATCCCTAAGAATCTGGTAAAAGTGAATGTTAGTCACTCAGTCGTGTCCCACTCTTTGGACCCCATGCACTGTAGTCTGCCAGACTCCTCTGTCCATGGAATTCTCCAGGCAAGAATACTGGAGTGGGTAGCCATTCTCTTCTCCAAGGGATCTTCCTGACCCAGGAAGCGAACCTGGGTCTCCACATTGCAGGCAGATTCTTTACCATCTAAGCCACCATGGAAGCCCACCTCCAACTTCTTGTCTCTTGAAACTGTTTTTCTCAGTTAGGACCCTGTCAGGTAGGATCTAAGGTAGCTCTTACACTGGCCCATTTGTAAGTGGCTCTGGGACCACCCCACATTGTGCAAGGTTATACACTTCTTACCGGAGGGAATGCCATTCACATCATCCTTGTGGATTTGTATATTTATTTTGACAATTTTCCAGTAGGTGGCAGTAAAGTGTTTGGTCCAAACCAAATTAGTGGGAGTATTTTCCATTCAAATAGAAGTAAGGTGTCTGGAGGAGGGGGAGCTTTTTTCTGATGGCACTGTTTAGGCTAGTCCAACTTTGTAAGGTCCACACACCTGGTCCACATGAAGCTCTCACGTACTTCTCGCCCAAACAAACTTGGAAAAATAGGCTAATTCCAGTGCAGTTTCAGCGTTCCTCTTTGCTGCCAGAACAGCTACCAGCCCAGCTGTCAGCCCAGCCTGTCTCTTGTCCTCTATTTTTCAGGCAGGAGACAACCACAAGTCTACCATGCTTCCTTTAACTGCTAGAGACACAGCTCAAGTACTTTGAGTAGTTCCACTGAAGATCCCTCTCACTTAGCTTGAGGTAAGAGGCAGGCAGGCATCTATGCTAAGAGTCATAGCATACAAGCAACAGTCTCCAAAACAACGCTCAGTAAGTCTCACCTGACCTTTCACAACTTGTGAGTTTTTAGATTCATCTGGTAATTTTGTCTGAATCCTCTCATTTCTAGGGATAGTCCATTTCAGAATTCACTTTAGAGTTTTTTTGGAGGGGAGGAAAGAGGTTTTTTTCCTCTGCAATACCTTGGTGCAAGCATGCTCAGTCATGCCTGACTCCTTGCAACCCCATGGACTGTAACCCATCAGGCTCCTCTGTCCATGGGATTTTCCTGGCAAGAATACTGGAATGGGTTGCCACTTCCTACTCCCAAAGGATCCCAACTCAGGGATCAAACCCATGTCTCCTGAGTCTCCTGCAATGGCAGGCAGATTCTTTACCACAAGCTCCAGTGCTTTGGTTAAAGCAGTAGTTCTCAACTGGGGATAATTTTTATGGCCATGTCTGAAGATGTTTTTGGTTGTCAAAACTCAGGAGGTACTCAGACTTACTTGGTGGTAGAGTGGATAAGAATCCTGCCAATGTAGGGGACACAGATTCAGTCCCTAGCCTGGGAAGATTCCACATGTTGTGAAGCAACTAAGTCCTTGCACCACAACTACTGAGCCCATGCTCTAGAGCTCATGCTCCCCAACAAGAAAAACCACCAGAGAGAGAAGCCCATGCACCCCAATAAAGAGTAGCCCCGCTCACTGCAGCCAGAGAAAGCATGGGAGTAGCAACGAAGACCCAGCACAAAATAAATTAATTAATTAATTATTGGGGGAAAAAATAAATAAAATAAATAAATAAATAAATTATTGGGGGGAAAAAAACCTGGGAAGTACTTTTGGCATCCAGTGGATGGGGGTCAAGGATGCTGCTGAACATCCTAACCACACACAGGACAGCCTTCTCCACAACAAAGAATCATCTGACTGATAACATAACTTCAGATTTAATATCTTATAACAAATAGAATGTCTACATTTGGCAGTCACTAAGAGACTACTTTAAGATTATATCACTTTTTCTTCATTTCTCCTACAAATGCTTTACTGGTAGGGGTAGAGGTCACAATTTAATATATAACTAGTGTTAGAAACAGCATTTCAGATAGCTGTTTGGCCAAGATAAGAAGTGACTGGTATATTTCCAAGATTTCTCCTGAAGGTTAGGCCTGCCAGGAAAATTATTACTTGAGTTGAGTTTTGGGGGTTTTTTTTTGTTTGTTTTTTTAGTTATTTCTTTGCAAGATGACTTTTATAGCCCAAGGAAACAAACATTTTACCCAGCTGGTCTGATCAGAGGCTTTATGCTTCTCAGAAGTCAAGTCATGGGTCACATCCCTATAAAAGAAATATATTTCCTGCAACCCCAGACCATGTCCTAGATACGCAGGAAGACTTCAGCATGTGTGCCTCCCCCATGTCACCAGTGTCACTGAGATGAGACTTGAAGTCAGGGAGTAGCTCTCTGTAGTCACTTTACAACAGATACCCTTATTACTCAAAGCGAATGCAAATGGTCTTCTTTCCTGCCTACCGTTCCAACCCTACCTGGATTAGTTTGATTAAATTTGGCTCTTTTAGATGTAGCAAGATGTTGAGTCCATCTCTTGTGCTATCAATAAGGAAACGTTCATTATTCAGGTGCCCTCCTCACCCTTACTGATCTCATCTTTGACCAAGGCTATTTGAGTACTATCATATCAATTAACATTTGTTCAGTCAAGGCTGCTATCATCTTTTTTAGTACAATGGTCTTAAGAAACTGAGCCACACTAGCCAGCAAGACCCAGGGAGACATGTCCAATCATCTTCTCCCCTACCAGTGATATTATTTATAAATGGACACAACAAACATTGAATACTTACGAATGTTGGCCTTGGAATAACACCATTGACCTTGTAATAAGAAAACCTACATTTGAGTTCTAGCCCTGTCCTTACTAGTCATGTGACTCTGGTCAAGGTGCTTAACCTAAACGTACCTTAGAGCCCCATTGGTAGAACAGGAAGAAGAATACTGAAATAAATTGGCATACATAAAAGTCTATACTACAGGTTTTTGACTCCTCTCTCCTATACTGTTTTCAGAGACCTAAAGAAGTGTCTGGAAATGTTTTGCCACCATATCTGGGTTTTTATTGTCAGGGATGAGGCCCTCTGTGGAAATTTTCCTTAGCAGAAGTCGCTAAATACTTGTCTGTTTATTTTTAAATGAAAACCAAGCACCACCCAAAACTCCCAAACTCTTGATACTGTTTTTACATCTTTTGTACCTTGAGAATTGCAATAAATACAAGCACACCTCCTCCCTAATTAAAAGCATATTTACAGTGCCCACTAAGAGAATTAGACATACATGTAGATAAGAATGAGAAGATACTTGCAGTTTTGTGTGTGGGAACAGCTACTGCACAGGGAGATGAGGTTGTAACTACCCTGACTCCCCCAGAGCAGTAAAATGCCATCAAATTCAATCAAACTTGGCCAATTCATTCTTTTGTTCTTGAAGTATTCATCTCTGCTGGGAAAAAAAGAAAAGGCTAAACCTCTCCCCTCTCCCCCAAGAAAATTTAAATCTTCTGATAAAGAAGCACTCACCATTAGAGAGTGGTATTGCTGGGTCGTCTAAAGAATACAGTGGAAGTCTGTCTGTGCCCCTTTCCCCAGGACCACTGTGCCAGTGTGCAAGTATGCTTGTTCTTCATAAACAAAAAAAAAAAATGTTACTAGCTGAAAAAAGAAGAAACTGTTCCAGGGTGTACGAATCCCACGCCAAATCCAAAATAATGGCAAATACTGTTCTGATCTTAGCAACCCAGAGTAACCTTTGTGCATTTATTTATTCACCACATATTTCCTGAGCAACTGTTAAAGACCAGGCACTGTGTTGCGGGATATAACCATGATCTCTGCCCTGAAAAAGCTTCCTTTTACATATATCTGAAATAGAATGTTTTCAGAATAGAACCGAAGTTAGCATGCTGTTGATTTGAACTTCTGTATCACTCACACAGCCACTGATGCCATCCAGTTTGGGGAGCTGGAACAATTGACAGTAACTCTCATCTTTGCCAAGTCCACATTTTTGGCTTGATATCTCAGAGTTCAGTATATGACAGTTGTATAAGTCACTGAGATCATCATCTATAAGACTACATTGTTTTGGTTTCTTGATTAAATTCCTATAGTCAACTAGATTTTCTTTCCACAATTGGAACTTTCATTGTTTAAAAAGGAAAAAATAAAGAATATTCCTTTCTCCTCTTCCCTCTCCCTACATCCACATAAAGGAAAGAAAAAAGACTGGGGCCTTTACAATACCGGGGACCTTCTGTTGCCCCTTTAGCCAGAAACTCAAGTAGGAAGGTCTTCCCATACTGCATACCCTACCTCTTCCTTAGAGGCCTTACATTTTTGAGCCTTCATACCATCTGACCAGCCTGGCTCCTCAAACTCCTTTCATGAGGACCACACCTTCTGTGGCAAACTGATAGCCCAAATATTTGCACATTGCAATCAAACTGCAACCACATTTTTATAGTTTACACCTGACTGGTCTTTTCCATTAAAGACAAGGGAATAACGATTTGCCTTATACCCTTATTTTAGCCTTTCCTAGTGAGAGAGAAACTAAATTGTGTAAGCAGGGGAGAAGTGTTATAGTGCTGCTGCTGCTGCTAAGTCGCTTCAGTCGTGTCCGACTCTGTGCAACCCCATTGACGGCAGCCCACGAGGCACCCCCGTCCCTGGGATTCTCCAGGCAAGAACACTGGAGTGGGTTGCCATTTCCTTCTCCAATGCATGAAAGTGAAAAGTGAAAGTGAAGTCGCTCAGTCGTGTCTGACTCTTAGCGACCCCATGGACTGCAGCCTACCAGGCTCCTCCATCCATGGGATTTTTCAGGCAAGGGTACTGGAGTGCAACCTCCCCTAAACTAACACCTCCACAAAATTGAAGAACTATGTCCTCGATGGGAGATTGAGGGAGAAAACCTGACCTAGTGTGGGAGACCTGGGTTTGATCCCTGGGTTGGAAAGATCTCCTGGAGAAGGGAAAGGCTACCCACTTCAGTATTCTGGCCTGGAGAATTCCATACTGTATAGTCTGTGGGGTCGCAAAGAGTCGGACACAACTGAGCGACTTTCACTTTCACAGAGGGAAAGGGAAAGGATACCTGACTGTCTCCACTTTAACTGTGCATGGAATAGGAAAAATGAACTCTCCTCTGGATATTCCTGAACAAGTTTGCAAGCATACTGTTTGGGAGGTGGGGGTGAGAATTTCAAACTACCTGTGTGACCCAGAAAATCACCTCCCGTTGAGGACATAGCTCTTCAGTTTTGTGGAGGTGTTAGTTTAGGGGAGGTTTCCAATGTGATATAAGGGCAAGACGATGGGGGATCCCCCCTTAAGGAGAATGGGGATGTGTTACTCAGCCTAGACGAGGTCAAAGAGGCTGCGAAATCCATGAAATTCTCCAGGCCAGAATACTGGAGTGGGTAACCGTTCTCTTCTCCAAGGGGTCTTCTCGACCCAGAGATCGAACCTGGGTCTCCTGCATCGTAGGCAGATTCTTTACTGTCTAAGCCACCAGGGAAGCCTCCGTGTTATTTGTAACAACTCCCTTTTCATCATCTCTGAGTTTATGCTAATTACATGACTTATGGTGGGGCCCCTATAGCCTCAGGATGGGGCTGATGCCAGAAAGACCAAATGATTAAAGTGTTGGAACTTTCAACCCTACAGCTGACCTCCTGTGAGGGAGGGGAGCTGGAAATTAAGCTCTATAAAAACTCTTGAACAAGATTTGGTGAAGTTCTGGGTTGGTGGATGCATTAATGAGCTGGGATAATGGTATACTGCCAACTCCCCAGGAACAAAATCTCTTAAGTTCAAGAGCTTTCTGGATCTCACCCTATGCACCTCATTTGGCTGTTCATGTGCATCCTTTAAAATATCCCTGATAAGAAACCAGTAATAGAAAATAAAGTGTTTCCCTGGTTTACATGAGCCATTGCAGAAAATTATTAAACTTGAGAAGCGGGTCATGGGAACCGCTCATTTGTAGCCAATTCAGACAAAAGTGTGGGTAACTTGAGGAGCCACTACTTGTGACTGGTATCTGAAGGGAGGTGAGCAATCTTGTGGGACTGAGCCTTTAACCTATGAAGTTTGTGTTAACTCCAGGTAGTGTTAATAGGATACCCAGTTGATGTCTGCTGAGAACTGAAGAATTATTTTGTGCAGAAAACCCATATGTTTAGTGTCAAAAGTGTTAAGAGTAGAGAAAGTTTTTCCTTTATTAATATTGTTAAAGGAATTAAATGAAATAAAGATAATGAGGCAATAAGAAGCTATCAAACTTGATCAGGCAGATTTGAAAAGAGCCAAATGAACCTACAGAAATTTTTTTAAAATGGCAATTGAAGCAGAAACTCAAAGGACAACTTGACTGTCAGATTTGACAGCTGAAGGAAGAATTTGTTTTCTGGAAGATCACGGGATCCAAAGAATACATCTGAAGAATTTCAAAATATAACACAGAGAAGCAAAGAAATGGAAAATATAAGAAGTTAAGATGCGTGAAGGATAGGGTTCAGTTCAGTTCAGTTGGTTAGTCGTGTCTGACTCTTTGCAACCCCATGAATCGCAGCACGCCAGGCCTTCCCTTCCATCACCAACTCCTGGAGTTCACTCAGACTCACCTCCATCGAGTCAGTGATGCCATCCAGCCATCTCATCCTCTGTCGTCCCCTTCTCCTGCCCCCAATCCCTCCCAGCATCAGAGTCTTTTCCAATGAGTCAACTCTTCGCATGAGGTGGCCAAAGTACTGGAGTTTCAGCTTTAGCATCATTCCTTCCAAAGAAATCCCAGGGCTGATCTCCTTCAGAATGGACTGGTTGGATCTCCTTGCAGTCCAAGGGACTCTCAAGAGTCTTCTCCACACCACAGTTCAAAAGCATCAGTTCTTCAGCGCTCAGCCTTCTTCACAGTCCAACTCTCACATCCATACATGACCACAGGAAAAACCATAGCCTTGTCTAGACAGACCTCTGTTGGCAAAGTAATGTCTCTGCTTTTCAATATGCTATCTAGGTTGGACATAACTTTCCTTCCAAGGAGTAAGCGTCTTTTAACTTCATGGCTGCAGTCACCATCTGCAGTGATTTTGGAGCCCCAAAAAATAAAGTCTGACACTGTTTCCACTGTTTCCCCATCTATTTCCCATGAAGTGATGGGACCGGATGCCATGATCTTCATTTTCTGAATGTTGAGCTTTAAGCCAACTTTTTCACTCTCCACTTTCACTTTCATCAAGAGGCTTTTGAGTTCCTCTTCACTTTCTGTCATAAGGGTGGTGTCATCTGCATACCTGAGGTTATTGATATTTCTCCCGGCAATCTTGATTCCAGCTTGTGTTTCTTCCAGTCCAGGGTTTCTCATGATGTACTCTGCATATAAGTTAAATAAGCAGGGTGACAATATACAGCCTTGACGTACTCCTTTTCCTATTTGGAACCAGTCTGTTGTTCCATGTCCAGTTCTAACTGTTGCTTCCTGACCTGCATACAGATTTCTCAAGAGGCAGGTCAGGTGGTCTGGTATTCCCATCTCTTTCAGAATTTTCCACAGTTTGTGGTGATCCACACAGTCAAAGGCTTTGGCATAGTCAATAAAGCAGAAATAGATGTTTTTCTGGAACTCTCTTGCTTTTTCCATGATCCAGCGGATGTTGGAAATTTGATCTCTGGTTCTTCTGCCTTTTCTAAAACCAGCTTGAACATCAGGAAGTTCATGGTTCACGTATAGCTGAAGCCTGGCTTGGAGAATTTTGAGCATTACTTTACTAGCATGTGAGATGAGTGCAATTGTGCGGTAGTTTGAGCATTCTTTGGCATTGCCTTTCTTTGGGATTGGAATGAAAACTGACCTTTTCCAGTCCTGTGGCCACTGCTGAGTTTTCCAAATTTGCTGGCATATTGAGAGCAGCACTTTCACAGCATCATCTTTCAGGATTTGAAATAGCTCAACTGGAATTCCATCACCGCCACTAGCTTTGTTCATAGTGATGCTTTCTAAGGCCCACTTGACTTCACATTCCAGCATGTCTGGCTCTAGGTGAGTGATCACACCATCGTGATTATCTGGGTCATGAAGATCTTTTTTGTACAGTTCTTCTGTGTATTCTTGCCACCTCTTCTTAATATCTTCTGCTTCTGTTAGATCCATACCATTTCTGTCCTTTATCGAGCCCATCTTTGCATGAAATGTTCCCTTGGTATCTCTGATTTTCTTGAAGAGCTCTCCAGTCTTTCCCATTCTGTTGTTTTCCTCTATTTCTTTGCATTAATCGCTGAGGAAGGCTTTCTTATCTCTTCTTGCTATTCTTTGGAACTCTGCATTCAGATGCTTTTATCTTTCCTTTTCTCTTTGCTTTTCGCTTCTCTTCTTTTCACAGCTATTTGTAAGACCTCCCCAGACAGCCATTTTGCTTTTTTGCATTTCTTTTCCATGGGGAAGGTCTTGATCCCTGTCTCCTGTACAATGTCACGAACCTCATTCCATAGTTTATCAGGCATTCTATCTATCAGATCTAGGCCCTATAGGGTAAGATTCAACAAATGTCTAATTAAAATTCAAGAAGAAGATAATAGAATGGAGAAAGGCAGTATTCAAAGAAATAAATGGCTGAACATTTTCCAGAATTGATGATTCTGCTGCTGCTGCTAAGTCACATTAGTCGTGTCTGACTCTGTGCGACCCCCATAGACAGCAGCCCACCAGGCTCCCATCCCTGGGATTCTCCAGGCAAGAATACTGGAGTGGGTTGCCATTTCCTTCTCCAGTGCATGAAAGTGAAAAGTGAAAGTGAAGTTGCTCAGTCATGTCTGACTCTTTGCAACCCCATGGACTGTAGCCTACCAGGCTCCTCCATCCGTTGGATTTTCCAGGCAAGAGTACTGGAGTGGGTTGCCATTGCCTTCTCCAGAATTGATGATAAATATTCTAAATTCTGAAAGATGAAAAACTTCAATGCCAAAAAATTTAAATGAAATCCATACTAAGTCATCTTATAGTGAAAATTCCTGATATCAGAGAAAGAGGAGATATTAAAATTAAGCAGATGAAAAGATAAATTAATATTCAGAGAAATGACATTTTGGCCAACAGCTGATTTTTCAATAGTAACAGCAGAAGTCAGAAGACATTGGAATGTATCTTCAAGATATTAAGAGAAAACTGCCATCAACTTCAAATTCAGTGAAACAACATTTCAAGGATGAGAGTCAATGATTGGGAGAGGAGTCATAAGGAAATACTCTATGTCTTAATTTAGGAGGCGATCATACAAGTATATTTGCTTAGAGACAGTTTATTCAGCTGTCATGATTTTAATGCTTTTCTGTATGTATTTTATACTTCAAAGATTTTTTAAATAAAAATTAGCTCCCTACATTTTTTAAAATTAAAGCTAGAGGATCATCATTTTTAAGGGTACATACTAAGATAGAAAAAGGTTTTTTAAAAAAGAAGACTAGGACTTCCCTGGTGGTCCACTAGTTAAGAACCTGCCTGCCAATGCAGGGGACACGGTTCAATCCCTGGTCCATGAAGATTCCGCATGCTGCAGGGCAACTAAGCCCATGTGCCACAACTACTGAGCCCAAGAGCGCAGACAATGACGCCCAAGCACCCTAGTACCCAGGTTCCACTACAGAGGAAACCACCACAATGCGAAGCCCACATAACACAGCTAGAGAATATCCCCCACTCGCCACAAACGCACAGCACCAAAGACCCAGCACAGCAAAAAAAAAGGCCAAAAAGTGACTAACATAGAAGTCATGATAATGGCTCCTTTGGAAGGGAGGAGCAAGAATGAGTTGTCTGGGTTGTAAACAATGTTTTATTTCTTGATTTGAGTGGTAGTTACATGGGTGTTTGTAATAAATTATTATTAAGCTGTATATATCTTTGGGGCATTTTTTATATGAATATTTCACAATAAAAACATTTTAAAACAATATTCAAAAAAGATAATTATACAAGAATGTCTTCACAATTGTTTAAAGACAAATTCTCTCACCATAGAGAAAGGCATAATAAATTCAACTACATTATATTTGACCCCATAAAAAGAGTGAAAACACAAGCCAAAGAACTGGAAAAGTTAATTACAAAGCATTCAACCCAAAAAGGAGTATTATCCATGTTATATAAAGAACTCCTAGAAATCAAATAAATTTTAAATACAGACAATCCAATATAAAATTATACCAGAAGAAATATTTTTATAGGTTCTGCACATATAAGAAAATCTAAATGGCCAATAAATATGAGTAATAGTTAATGATATTAATAATGAGGGGAAAGCAAATTGAAATGAAATACAACTATACAGCCACAACAATACAGCCACCAGAATGGCTAAAATTAGTAAGTTTGATAATACCAAGTGTTGGCAAGGACGTAGAGCAACAGAATCTGTCATTCACTGATAGCAGGAAAAAAATTTAACATTATCCACTAAAGTTGAAGACCAAAAAACTCTGACTCAGCATTTCTACTCCTGAATGCACACCCTGGATAAATATGTGCATATAGGTATCAGAATATATATGCAAAAAATATTCACAGCTATAGTGATTGTGATAGCCCCAATACAAACAACACAAAATATCAGCCACAGAAGAATGGACCATGCAATGAAATACATACAGCAATGAAAAATGAATGAATCAGACTTAAACCTACAGATAACAACATGGCTGAATTTTATAATATATAAGGTAAATAAACCACAAAAGAAACAGAGTATGACTCTTTTATACAGTTTAAAATGAGACAAAACTCAACTACTGTATATTGTTTGGAGGTACACACTTTGGTGGTAAAACTACAAAAAAAAAGGCAAGCAATTTATTACCATAAAAGTGGGTAGTGGTTTATCTCTAAGAAGAGAGGAGGTGGTAAGGGATAAACAAGAATCACAAGGGCAACTTTGGGGAAGAGGTGTTGTCTATGTCTTATTTCTTAAACTGGGTGCTGGCTACATGTGTTTGCTTTAGAATTCTTTTCACACTGTACATTTATGGTTTCCACTCTTTTTAAAATTTATTTACATGTATTCATTTTGCAACTTAAAAAGTTGGAAACAACAGGGGGCTTAACCGGTAGTATCTGAATTACCTTACTTGCTTTTCAAGTTCAGACTTGAAGGTATTGATAAATGCCCAGAGTTTAACATCCAGAGAGTATATTTAATGACATTTTGTGTCCAAACACTGTCAATATATCACAATAAGAGTATTTATTCTCTTCGCTTGTTCAGAAAACAACTCAGACAAATATGGAACGAGCTATTTGTAAAAAAGAAACAAAAGAATAATAGTCTTTTAGATGGTGGGCAGAACAAGCATGTGACAAAGGAGCACACAAAGATGGTTGTAGGAGGCAGAATAACAATGCCTCAAAGGTATTCACAGTTTACTCCCTGGAACCTATATATTAGGTTACATGGCAAAGGAGAGAAAAGTCTGAATCAACAGACTCAGAAATGTGGAGATTATCCTGGATTATCTGGGTCTTTACATTTAAATGGAAGAGGAAGGCAGAAGAGAGAGGTTGGAGTGATTAGATGTGGGACTGACTCAACTCAACATTAGCAGCTGGCTTTGAGGAAGAAGGGGACCTTGAGCCAAGGAATTTGGGCAATTTCTAGGAGCAAAACAAGGCAAGGAAAATAATTCTCCTCTGCTTCTGCTTGTTTAGTTGTTCAGTTGCATTCAACTTTTTGTGACCCCATGGACTGTAGTCCACCAGGTTCCTCTGTCCTTGGGATTCTCCAGGCAAGAATATTGGATTGGGTTGCCATGCCCTCCTTAGGGGGATCTTCCCAACCCAGGGATCGAAACTGCATCTCCTGCTTAGTAGGCAGATTCTATACCACTGAGCCACCAAAGTCTAACTCTCCTCTAGAGACTCCTAGATTTTCCCCTAGAGTCATGATTTTAACCCAGCATGACCCAAGTTACACTTTTGGACCCACAGAACTGTAAGATGTGTGTGTGCGAAGTCGTTCAGTTGTGTCTGACTCTTTGCAACCCCGTGGACTGTAGCCGACCAGGCTCCTCCATCCATGGGATTCTCCAGGCAAAAATACTGGAGTGGGTTGCCATTTCCTTCTCCAGGGGATCTTCCCAACCCAGGGATCGAACCCAGGTCTCCCGCATTGCAGGCAGACGCTTTAACGTCTGAGCCACCAGGAGCCACAGAACTGTAAGATACTGGTTGCCACAGAACTATAAGATAGTATTTTTAATTTTAGATTTACATAAAAAATTACAAAGACTGAACAGAGGGTTCTCAGCTCCCCTTATGCTACTAGTTAATGCCTTTTTAAAAATACATATACTTTTGGACTTCCCTGGCTGTCCAGTGGGTAAGACTGCACACTTCCACTTCAGTCATGTCCCACTCTTTGAGACCCTATTGACCATAGACCACCAGGCTCCTCTGTCCATGGAATTCTCCAGGCAAGAATCCTAGAGTGGGTTGCCATGCCCTCCTCCAGGGGATCTTCCCAACCCAGGGATCAAACCCTCGTCTCTTATGTCTGCTCCATTGGCAAGCGGGTTCTTTACCACTAGCACCACCTGGGAACTCCCACATACACATATGATAAAATGCTAAATAAAAATAAGAGAATAACTACTCCAAAATTCAGTATAACTGTTGCTTCTAGTAGAGGATATGGAGCACACAGGCAGAACATTCCCCAGAACAAGGCTGCAGAAGCCTGCAAGTGGTCTCTTTGGGAACTAGAAAAAGAATCATTCTCTGTGGGCCCACAGCCTAGCAGCAGCAGAGCCTTTACACCCAAGGCAAAGGTCCCATCCTCCAGGAGGAATCTACCCCACCTTGGCAAAGACCTTTGTGCAGTGCTCAGTTCGTACCACAGTGCTGGCAGCCCCACCATGGACCTTCCCAACTTTTATAATATTCTACTTCTCAAGCGGGGTGAAGGTTTGTTGTTGTTCACTCAGTCGTGTCCAACTCTTTGCAACCCCATGAACTGCAGCACACCAGGCTTCCCTGTCCTTCACTGTCTCCTGAAGTTGGCTCAAACTCATGTCCATTGAGTCGGTGGTGCCATCCAACCACCTCATCCTCCGATGCCCCCTTCTCCTCCTGCCCTCAATCTTTCCCAGCATCAGGGTCTGTTCTAGTGAGTTGGCTCAGTGGTTGTGGTGCATGGACTTAGTTACTCCACGTGGGTTCTTCCTGGATCGGGGATCTAACCCATGTCTCCTACATTGTCAGGTGGATTCTTTACCACTGAGCCACCAGGGAAACCCCTCCTATCCCTATCTGTTTTCTCACCCAGGTATTGTACACAGTGGTAGGAACTAAACATGCAACCACAGTGACATTGGTGGGCTCCAGTAATCCCAGAAAGCTCCCTAAGACCTGAAGAGAAATTTCATCATTAGGGAACTGGCATGCCTGACATGCTGACCTGTGAAGAAGCAGAAAGACAGATGAACTTGGAAGGTTCTGTGCCAGCCCAGGAGTCTTGGACTCTAAGGGGCTGAGCTCTTCCAAAGAAGCCCAAGACCTTTCTTTGTTTCTTTTTATCTTTTTTTTTTTTTTTTTAATAGAGCACCTTGAGTAGGATACAAGTTTCCTGAAACATGTCTCCTCACTCCCATGCAGTCCTACTGTCTTCAGAAAGGGTCACTTGGGTTCAGTGGTTCAACAATCCAAACCCCAAACCATAAAGAGAAAGTTTTGCTTCTTAAATACAAGTTCTGCCCACCCTTCCAGATCTAAGAAGTGCTTGACTCTACCCATCTCTAAAGTTGGATCCAAACAAGTACTCACCATGGGGCTGAGGGACGGTCTAATTCACACCATTGCCCTTTTTTCAGATTATTTTTTCAAATAAAAAATAATATATAGTCATTGGGAAAATTCAAAACATTTAGAAGAATAGAAAGTAAAATTTTTTCTTTGTTCCCTAATCTTACTTCCTTCCCTGAAGGTAAACCTTATGAAGTATATCCTCCCAGACCTCTTTTTACACATTTATTAAATACACACATTCTTTTCTTTACATAAATAAGATCATACTATAATGTTCTATAATACATTTTATATATAAATATTTGCACATAATATTCCATAGAAATCTGTCCATATTAGTAAATTTAAGCTGTTCCAGTTTTCTCTATTAAAAACAATAGTGCAATAAAGATTTGTATACTCACATGTATATTTGCATATAACAGATACCAAGAAACAAACTTGCTGAGATGAAGAGTAGTGCATTTAGATTTTGATAGGTATTACCAAAAGTACCTCAGAAGAGGTTTTATGAACATATAGGAAAATGCTTATTTGCTTAAAATTTCACCAACAATGGACATTGTATATATTCTTATTCTGTTCAATTTGATGAGCAAAAACAGTACTAGTGAAGTTGAAGTACTATATGCTTCCTGCCCAGTTGTATTTCTTATTGAGTGAATTACCTATCCATTTCCATTTCCTATTTTTCTGCTTGCAACTTCTTCATTTTGATCATAAGAGTATATACATTGAGTACTTGGCTATGTACCAGCCACTGTAGTAGGTGCTTTCAAATAAATTTTTTTCTTGAAATAATCCATTTTACAGATGAAGAGTATGAAAAACATGAAGAGGAAATTCAAACACTGGTCTCTTTTACTCTAAAGGCTGCACCTTCTGCGCTATATCACTATACCAAAAAGCCTCATTTTACTGAAACATAGAAACCCCTAAGGGAAGCAACTTACCCAAACACTCACAGTCTTGTATCTTGGATGATCACCTCAATTCAGATCACTGGTGGGCTTTTTACTGGTCTTCCTGGAAAATTAAGTTGAAGACTGCCAAAAGGCTGTTCAAGCAAACATGTTAGACTCAGCAGCTTGTTATCTGTGTCCTTAAGGATAAAGAACCCACAGGACAAGGGTTGAAGATAAATAAAATAGAAACACTAAGAAACGTGGAGACCTTGGCCCCATTCCATCCATATCACAGTCAAAGCAGAAAGCTGATCGCCCTACAAGTCAGCCCTGGTTTAATTTTCAGTCACCTCCCATGCCAAAACATTTTTAAAGCTCTGAAGCTGGATGAACTATTAATAATAAGCATGAGTAGCAGGTAGCTTGAGGCTCTGTGCTTTATAAAATCAAGATGTTTATTTTTTAATTCCTTAATCAAATAACCTAGAAGGAAAAGTATCCCTAAGACTTTTGCCCTTTTTTTTCTTAGATGTGATTAACATAATGAGAACTACTATAGGAAATATGATTTTCTGATATTACTGTTCATTCTGATACTGACCATAATCTTCTAAAGAAAAGAAGGATGGGGTAAATTAAATCTAAGAAATTTCAACAATCCCTTCCTTCAAAAAACATTAATTAAATGTTTATCTAATGACTTGGTAACAGTTTGAAACTGGCCACAGGGAAATGCAGTAAACCATTCTGTCTCACTTTGTGTAACTAAAAGTTTGCAATATTAAAAAAATTAAAAAGAAAAAAAACCTACGTGTCAGACATTGGGCTTGGCACTGAATATCTAGCAATGAATAGAACATAGCTCCTATTCTTCTGAGAGCAGTAATCCTTCCCATTACCATGTTAACTTTCATATGTGTTAGCTGCTTTATTCTGTAAACATACCATAATTGCAAATTGAACCTGGAAGTCTCCTACTTTTTATACTTCCTTTTCTTCCTGGTCTTTGTTCTCTGGGATAAATCTGATCTAGAGGGTCCGGTCTCTAACAAGATGGATAATGGCTGGGGGTGGGAGGGGTGAGCAAGATAAGGAAAAGACCTTTATCCTGTGGATAAGGACGTAGGTGGAGTTAGTTTCAGGGTGTTTCAGAGAATATTATCAGAATCTTATGTGCCGTCTCCACCCTTTTAAACACTTAGGGTGAACCTTTCACTCAAAAAATCTTCCCTTGAATTCAGGTTGTTACTCCTTTTTGAAGACTGTTAAAGTGGGTCACAGAAAAAGAGCTACTCTCCCAGGATTAGATAACAAAATGGAGTAAAATTTCATTCCTTCTGACTCTAGAATCTTATTCCATGAAGCTCAAATACAAAGAGCAGAGGACTGATGCTTATATCAAAATTATGTTTCAAATCAGATTGATTACCCTCTCCACAGAGCTCTCCAAGTAATACATTTACCTTTGGAATGCTGTTAGCCTCAGTTCTGAAAATCCACAGAAGGTGTTCTGATTCAATTCTCTTTTAAAAGTTTCTCCCCACTAATTTCTCCCCATGTGGTTTTAGGGTCCTATTCATGTGTACAAATGTCTTCCTCTTAACCAGTTAGCCCTGAAAAATTTCAGAGAGCTTAGCCATACTTGATATGCGCACCTTAGTCGCTCAGTCATATCCGACTCTATGACCCCAAGGACTGTGGCCCACCAGGCCTCACTGTCCATGGAATACTCCAGGATACTGGAGTTTGAGCTGCCATTCCCTTCTCTAGGAGATCTTCCCCACCCAGGGATCGAACCCAGGTCTCCTGCATTGCAGGTAGATGCTTTACCATCTGAACCATAAGGGAAACCCAAGAGTGGTCTGTTTCTGGAGCTAAACATAGTAAAAAGCAACAGACAGAGGTGAGATGGCTGGAAAGAAGCCCCAGTTTCCCTAATCTCACCCCTTTAGCATTGTGGGGGAGCTAAAGAGGCAATCAGCCTGACTCACAGACAGCACTACTGCTCCCAAGCCAAAGAACATTAAGAAGTGAAGCACTGCTGCGCTCCACAGTTGGTGTGTGACAAGCATTATGGGATATATTTGTCCCAGGATGGGCTGACTTTTCTCTCAGCTCCTCACAGTCTAGCATCAGCCTCATCTCACTCACATTCTCATTGTTGAGAACTCTAGTCACTGACAAGATGGGGATAAAGGGCCAGACTAGAAGACACCCCTATAGCCCCAGGTAAAAGAGCTAGCTCAAGTTGCAGGATATCTAATTGCTTGAGAAGGAGAACCTGAGATTTTCCCCAGTGGCTCGAAGCATTTCTGTAAGCACCACCTGTTTTCAGCAGCTCCCTGCACCAGCCATGCTACAGAAAGATTTAGTGGAGCTGAGTGAATGGCCAGAGGAAAAAGTTCACATCATTCCTAAAACAAACCAGCTTCACTTTTCAGCCTCTGGGAGTACACCAAGTAAGAAAGAGACCAACCAATCAAGTGTGGGTTGAAAGCATTACCTCATCAGGGTGAGTTCCCATTGGCTGAAATTACTATTGGCAAAGCTTTCATGGGAGTAAATTAACCCTTGTCAGGAACTCATACCCCACTGGGGACCCTTTTCCTTCCCTATTGCTTCTTATTTTAAAATTAAGAAAAGGGGTAGATGGGGAACAGACCTTTGCCTAACATGTTTCATAAGCATACATGTTTCATAAGCATTCAATGGTTATGAGAAGGTTTAGTTCTTCTCTCCCCCAAAATTATTATTCAGTGCCTTTTGGACACACAAAAAAGGGAGGGGGCCACCTGCAACAGATTGGTAAGAGAGCGTGGGAGAGGAGGCGGCAAAGAGTGAATTATCAGTTGTGTTCTGAACCTGAAAGGGAGCTGTCAGAGGGACAAAGAAACAAAAAGAAAAAGGAAAATTGAAACACCTTGGAGCAGACTGACAAGACACTGACTTGTTTTGCAACTTATTTTTACAGTTATCCTCATAGCTACAATTTTCATTTTTAATGAAAACTGCCAAAAGTTATCCTGGTTTTTTTGTTAAAGCAAATAAATATTAGTAGCAAAAGTTCTAGTTTGTGATTTAAATCCAGTAATAAATAAACCTCTCAGTAGACCTGTCTTCCCACTATCAAAATCCCATATTCAACAGAACCAAGAACAAAAGTTTGTTTTATGTGTGCTTCAGAAACTGTTTGCATTTAGTGGTTAAAGGGAAAGGAAGGCACATCTAAGATTTGTTTCTATCACATAAAAGTTAGCTGTCACCTAAGAACTGATCTATAAAGAATGCCATGAAAACAAGTCTAATTTCAAATATTGAGAGTTGACTATTTGAGAAGGGAGTTCTGTTTCCATATTATTGCTGCGTATGTGTGCTCAGTCATATCCGACTCTGCGACCCCTACGGAGTGTAGCCCACCAGGCTTCTCTGCCCATGGGATTTCCCAGGCAAGAAAACTGGAGTGGGTTGCCATTTCCTCCTCCAGGGCATCTTCCCCACCCAGGGATCGAACTGTGGATGTTGCCTGCATTGCAGGCTGAGCCACCGGGGAAGCTCTTAGGCAGACTGTTTGGGAACATAATTAAATCTTTTATTCTAAACTGATTTAGACTTAAAATTGATGGACTGTAAGGGGCAGATTTGTTGTGGTTTGTAGTTGTTTTCCTGGGGGCTTTAAAACAGCTATTTTTTAGTGAAGTAATCTGAACCAGTGACTAGTTTACCATACCTATGACATAATTCACACTCAAGATTTCTTCTGCTTTGTAGCCAGTCCTACTTTGAGCCCAGACTAGACTGTAATCAGCAGGTTCCAAACATGTTGAAATCTGTGGCAAAGTCTTCACACTGGAATTCTATACCAGCAATTTACCCATGTTTAAAATGGAACTAAAAACCAAAATCCTCTGGAGAGAATGGATTCTGATTCGGGGACAAATTATTCATGTATAGGCCATGAGGAGGACACAAAAGGACTCTGAAAAAAATGGGTTATTCTCTTTGATAGTCATGTCTCAGGTGCCTTGTAAAACCTTTTATCTTTGACATCTTCACTCATTCAGCTGACCTTTAATCAATGTCTTCTATGTGCTATTATTATAAAAATGTTTCAACTTCTCTTGATTCAAGTTTGGCTCCCATCACTACTACATAAACTATAAAAGACAACTCAGTGTTCCTTTATGCAAGATTCCTTAATAATTTCTACTATCTATTGAGCACCTACTGTGTACCAAATACTTTTCCATACATCAGTTCAGTTCAGTTCAGTCGCTCAGTTGTGTCCGACTCTTTGTGACCCCATGAATTGCAGCACACCAGGCCTCCCCATCCAACACCAACTCCTGGAGTTCACTCAAACTCATGTCCATGGAGTCGGTGATGCCATCCAGCCATCTCATCCTCTGTCGTCCCCTTCTCCTCCTGCCCTCAATCTTTCCCAGCATCAGGGTCTTTTCCAATGAGTCAACTCTTCACATGAGGTGGCCAAAGTATTGGAGTTTCAGCTTCAACATCAGTCCTTCCAATGAACACCCAGGACTGATCTCCTTTAGGATGGACTAGTTGGATCTCCTTGCAGTCCAAGGGACTCTCAAGAGTCTTCTCCAACACCACAGTTCAAAAGCATCAATTCTTGGGAATAATATAAATTGTCTGAAATTATTTTATGGGAGTAGGTACATAAATAAATTAATAAGTGTATGATTGATACCAAAATCTGCTCAAAATAAGATGAAGGAAAGGAAAAAGGGGCAAACTGGCCATCACAACAAAGACACACTCCTGTAAGTAAACTGCTGTAGAGGCATTACTGTTTAATTAGCCTTGCTTTTCTCATTAAATTTGATATATACAAATTTTGATTCCTTAAAAATTATTTATTTGGGTGAATTTCTAAAGATAAGAATGTGGTTGTAAAAACTGTGTTTTTGAAGTAATATCAAGAGATACTATGAACTGCTTTAAGAATGTATGCTGCTGCTGCTAAGTCGCTTCAGTCGTGTCCGACTCTGTGCGACCCCATAGACGGCAGCCCACCAGGCTTCCCGTCCCTGGGATTCTCCAGGCAAGAACACTGGAGTGGGTTGCCATGTCCTTCTCCAATGCATCAAAGTGAAAAGTCAAAGTGAAGTCGCTCAGTCATGTCCGACTCTTAGCGACCTCATAGACTGCAGCCTACCAGGCTCCTCCATCCATGGGCTTTTCCAGGCAAAAGTACTGGAGTGGGGTGCCATTGCCTTCTCCGTAAGAATGTATAGTTATGTTATTATATACGAACATTATATTGCTTTTTATGAATGTATATCATTCACTGAGAATGATGTTCAGAGGTCCCCAAACTTTCTCTTTTCCCAGAGCCCACAGTGTCTCAGGAAGCTTTCCACCATTCCCTTAGGCCAAAAGAAGTACCTAATAGCTCCATTTACTAAACAATTCCATCAAAAGAAGCAAAGAGGCATTTATATGCTAATAATTAAGAAGTTGTTTGAAAAAATGATACGTGAAAATTGAAAGGAAACTGTTGTCTATATTTCCTTCTTAAATAACCACACCTAGTTATTAGTGAGACGTGTGCACCTATTTCACACTGTTCAACTTCTTAGTCAGATGGGACACCACCACTCGTACTTAGTGTTCCACGCTGATTTTTACATGGCACTTGATTTTTATCACACTGAAAACCCAGCTTTGCGAGGGTACAACATAAGACATCACAGAATGTAGCCAACCTAATTTTTAAGCTCTTTCTTCTGGTACCCAACATGTATCACTGTGTTTCCCTTAGTTTTTTAAATATCCAGTGGTGGTACCCATGTAAGTTCACTGCATTGCCTTAGGGAGCTTCAACATACAGTTTGGGAACCATGGACATACACCATTTCACTTCATCTTCACATTTCTGCATTGCAGGTACTATTCCAATTTTATAGATCTGGGAGTTGAGGCTGATTTACAAAGTTCACATAAGTAGTAGGTGGTGGCGCTGGGATCTAAACCTAGGTCTGCCTGACTCAAAACTCACATGCTCTTCCTCTTAGCTATGCTACCTCTCTCCTCTTTCACTACCTTTGAAGGATATTACAATCATAGACTATCAGAGCTGGAAGGAATCTCAGGGGTGACCTAGCCCCAGAACTCTGGCTTTACAGATAATGAAGATGCACACTGCTTAAGCTGAAGCCCAGGCCCCCAGACTCCTGATGGAGAGCTCTCTCTATCCAATCAGCCTGATTTCCTAATAGATGAGTGTAAGAGGAGGCGACAGTGAGTCCAAGACACATCTGCCCCATAATAAGTTTGCATGTTGGGGTTCACATTTGGTCAGAGGCAAAGGATGTGCCCACCAAAGGTCAGAGGCTGTTGTTGGGGAAACAGGAGGTAACTCTTCCCATCCTCCTGTCCATTTGACAGCTGTAGAAGAAGCAGGGGAAATAGAAAATATCTTAATTTTGTCTCTGCTAGTGATACATTTTCAGAACAGGAAGCCCTGTTTCTTTGTTAGTGCAAACATAAAACTATTTCCTGGCCAAGTGTTAATCGTCCCCTCTTTTGCATGCTCTTTTGGAATATGTCTCACACCCTTATAGAAACCAAAAACTGAAAGTACTTGTTCAGGAATGGATAGCAGGATAATGATGATAATGATGATATTCAGCTAACACTTACTGGACTTGTACTATGTGCTTGAGGCCAGGAACACAGCTCCAACAGGAACTGTGTTGAGGGCTACCCTTATTATTTATATTCTTCTAATATTTTAAAATAATTTATTGTAAAATATATACATAGAAAATGGCATAAAACACACACATATGTGTGTATGTATATATATGTGTGTGTGTGTGTGTGTGTGTGTGTGTGTGTGTATTGTTATACCACCACTAATAAAGCAAATAAAGCAAATATCACCATCACTCAGATCAAAAAACAAAACATCACCACCTTGGAAGCTCTTCCTCCCCTCACTTTCCTTTCTAGAGGTGAACTCTATCTTGACTTTTATAATCATCATTTCTTTATTTTTCTTTACAGATTTACCAACTGTTGACACTCATAAGAAAAATGTGGTTTTGACTACTAACAGCTTCCCTCCAGGGCCCAGCCTCCCACTCCAGGCTCTCCTGTTGTCTCTAGGCTGTGGCTCAACACTTCTACTCAGACTTCCCTTCAAGTCTTCTTGGAAGATCCTCTTCTTCCTGAATCCCTTATTCAATTCCGTGTTAAGGAACAGTGCATGGGAAGTCAAAAGTCAAAACTGCATGTCTGAAATGTCTTTATTGTATCCTCAAATTTGATAGTTCGGCTCAGAATTGAATTCTAGTTTAGAAACTCATTTCTATGCAGTGTCTGAAGGCATTTCTCTATTGCCTCTTCTAATGTGCTCTTAAAGCTTCTGATGTCATTCTTATTCTTGTTCCTTTGTGGATGCCCTGTGTTTCCCATCTAGAAGCTTTCAGGATCTTTTCTTTATGCCTGGTTCTGGAGTTTGGAAGTGATGGAAGCTGGGTAGCACTAACCAGATACCCCTTCAGGAATACAGTTATTGCCCCAATTTCTGGGAATGCTGCCATGATCCTCAGCTTTCAGCCCTCTTTGGAGAATCCCTTGGCTGAAGAAAATGTCCAGGACCAGACTGTATCAAATAACTGACAACACAGTCAGGGGAAGGGTGACGGTCCAGCTTTCTCACCTCAACTGGCGACAATTCTGCAGACCCATCCCAGCTGTAGAGCTCCCTGTGAGAGGTCAGCTAAGGTCTTCACTGGGCCTGAACCACAGCCCAACTGCTTCCTCTGCCCTCTCCTTCCCCTTCCTTCCACAGACAATGATCCCAAGAGCACTCTCCTAAGTGTCCTGCCCTTCATCAGAGAGTTTCCTCCCAGAGGACCCAACGTGCAACTACAACAAGCCTTGCTGTGGGTCTTGTTTGCATCCATCATGTTGAACAAATCAGTAGGCCCTGTATTCTTGCTAACATTTACCTCCACTGTATGTTGACATACCCATTTTAGAGATGCACAGACTACAGAAGTGAAATAACTTACACAACAAGGTCACAAGTAGCACAACAGGTAGTAAGTAGCAGAAATGGGATTTGAAACCAGGATTAGTACAAAACCAGTGTCATGCTTGCTTCTGGCTTGGCTGTGGGAGTTTCAGCTACACATGTGAGTCCCAAGCTTGTTGAGGAAGGAAAGAGGAGCAGGCAGGAGCCAAGAACACAGCATGGACATAGTTACCCTTATCCTTTCAGTGCAAGGCACTTTGTTCTCATGGGATAAACTGATTCTGCCTGCTGCAACAGATCCTGTGCCTTCAGGTACCATGGCATCCTTTCAGATAAAAGCTGAGTTTCTCTATGTAAGACGTTCTGATAACTACTGAGACAGGAGCACCTGGTAAAAAAAAGATGAAGAGGGAAAACAGAGGTTCTATCTAGTGTGTTTCTCTTATGACAAGTATTTGGTGTTTAATTTTATTGCCAACAAAGCTCATGTGACATTGAAAAGATTCATTCTCTCTGGGCCTCAGTTTTCCTTTGTAAAAATCAAAGGTTTAAAATAGATAAATCCCATGGACTTTAAAAAACCTCATGAATAGCCACAAGTTGAATACCTATTACCAAGACACATACTTTCATTCAACAAATTATTATTGAATGCTTGTTGCAAGCCAAGCATACTTCTAGGCACATATAGAACACATAGTTCTGGGGATATATAAGTGAACAAAACAGATGAAAATCTCTGAATTGAAGGATCTGGCGTTGCACTGGGACACTTACTTAGTGCTTACCTTGTGCCAAGAAGAGGTCTGAGCACTTGTAGATATATCAACTCATTTAATCCTCATGACAGCTCTATGAGGTAGGTACTATTAACATCATTCCCATTTTACAGCTGAAGATAGAGGCGTAGAAACACCTAATTGTGCTTGATACAAACCTGTGATACAAACCCAGGCATTCTGGTTTCAAGGTCTAGGCTCTTATGTTGTGCCGCCACTGACTCTGGAAAAGTCCAAGGTAACTATTTTCAAATTTATTGGTTTCAAAATTCTTGCCAAAAGATGATGACCTTGTAAAGCTAACATAAAACGCTACTTTCAGAACAGTACGTACTGAGAAGATTTACAACACAGAGGAACATTTTCTGTTTTATATTAATAGAAATCAAAAGACAGAAACATTCTTTTAGTAGCCAAGTTAAATTCTAAATAGAAATGATAACCACATTTCATTCCAGCATGATTGTATAGGGTACAATTTCAATAATATAGTACCAGTTGGGAGTGTTAAGAAATTTCTTTTTCTTACTAAGTTTCTTATTTTGGGTTTATATATAGTTTATATTCCTTGAGAAAATCTGACAACTGGAATAATCACCTTCAGTTTATTTTGTAGGTGACAACTAACAATTATAATATGGATCTTCCTACTGAACATCATAGCTTAGCCTAGCCTACCCAAACGCGCTCAGTACACTTAACATGAGCCTAGAGTTGAGCAAAATTATCCAACATAAAGCCTATTTTATAAAGTGTTGAATATTTCTTGTAGTGTATTGACGATCATACTGAAAGTGAACAGATGTATGGGTATAGAATGGTTGTAAGTTGTTTACCCTTGAGATCATGTGACTGACTCAGGGCTATGGCTCGCTGCCGCTGCCCAGCATCATAAGAAGTATGATCAGTAGCCTGGGGAAAGAGCAAAATTCAAAGTACAGTTTCCACTGAATGCATATTGCTTTCACATCATTGTAAAGTCGAAAAATCTTAAGTTGAACCAGCTGGGGATGTACTTTGTATGCTGACATTAACTTATGTCACTAACAGAAGGATCTGGAGTCTGTATAGGAATTTGCTGTACCTGGAGCCTTCAGGTGCACCCTCTGTGGTGAGAATGGTTCTGCCTAAACTCAAGGCAGGTTCCAAGAGAAAGTCTGGATGACAAGGCAGCTTGGGCAAATTTTCAGATTCCTCCATCAGGATTGGAGGGGCTCTTTGATATCATTTGATATCAGGTACCTTACTTTACCACTTGAGGAGGAAACTGAGGCTCAGAGGGGAATGAAGTTAATGGCAGATACAAAGCTAAAGCCGAGGTCTCCTGACGGGATGATCAACTGTCCCAAATTTCCCAAAATGTGGGACTTCTGGTGTAACATAGGGCAAGCTGAGGGAGAAGCAGGGTGAGTTGGTCACTCTGACTCTTAGTTCTGGCTATCCACTGCTTCTTAAAATATTTTCATGATGCTGCATCATTCCCTCCTGGCCCCAGCCTCAGGAAAAACCTTCGTCTGTTTCCTTTGACTTCCCTTTCAAGTTTCACACAGAATTGTTAAGACTGAGTCCTCCTACTATATTGCCCATTCCTCTTCATGCCCTCTCTCTTGTTTTCTCTGGGAAAGCAGAGTTTGCAGGGCAAGTAGGATGATGGTCGTTTAGGAACTAAGAGAGAATGATTTCATCTCTAGAAATCCAAGAAACCCTGAATGGTCCAAATGATATCCAGCGAGTGAAATAGCGTCCCTCACAGCCCATGGAAGGTAAGAACTGGCCTCTGTATAGGTAGACAGTTCCTGCAAAGGTGGGATTTCACAGCCAGTGATGGCTCCCCCACTTTCTTCTCCACCCACTTAGTCTATCTTTCAAGTCCTATTTCTGCCACAAGCCTTCCTGAGTACTGCAGCTCACCATGGCTCCTCCCTGTGACACAGCTACGACATTCATCGTTCAGCTGGCATTCCACCCCTCAACTTAAATTGTCCTGGGATTCCATACTGCCCTGGTAGCCCAACCTTACTCCCTATTCATTTTCTTGCTTCCTTTGCTAGTGTCACTTCGCTGAGAGCTGGTCCTTGGCCTTCTGCTCTTTTGTCTCAGTTCCTTCCGTCTCTGAGATGCCTCACACAGTCTCACAGCTTCAGCTATGTCCTCCCCACAGATGACTCCCAAATCAAGACCTTCAAAATTTTGTACTCTCTCCCCAGCTGCTAACCAAATTTCCACCTACCAAAGAAACATTTCCATGGGGCTCTGCTGCCATCACCTTTCTCATCAAGTGAAGCCCTGACTTCCCAGGTTGACACCGTCAGCCTCTCCCCAGTCACAAAGGGTGGGAAATGCTGACACTGAGGTGGGGATCAAGGATGAGGGACCAGGGTAAGCACTATCAACAACAATAAAAAATTAATAGGCAATCTAAGAAAGAAATGGAAAATTTTATTTGAGTCAAATTGAGGATTATAACCTGGGAGAGAGTTTCTCAGAGAGTTCCGAGGACTGTTTCAAAGAATAAGGGATGCGGTTAGTATATACAGGACAGGCAAAAGTCACCTCTAAGCAAGCACACAAGTCTGGTGGAAGATTGCTGCTAGGTAACAGGAACAGATATCTTAGTAGTTTTAGTACTTTTCTAAATATGGGAAGAACCAAGAATCCAGGTTCATAAAAAATGTATCCTGAAAATATCTAACCATCTAAAGCCTGTTACGTCACTTTTCCCAGAGCACAGAAGGCCTCATCCTAATCTTCACCCTGAATCCCTTTTGGGGTTTTAATGTACCTAAGTGACTATTCAGTTCAGTTCAGTTCAGTCATTCATTTGTGTCCGACTCTTTGCGACCCCATGGACTGCAGCATGCCAGGCCTCCCTGTCTATCACCAACTCCCAGAGCCTACTCAAACTCATGTCCATCATGGCATTGGTGATGCCATCCAATCATTTCATCCTCTGTCATCCCCTTCTCCTCCCACCTTCAATCTTCCCCAGCATCAGGGTCTTTTCCATTGAATCAGCTCTTTGAATCAGGTGGCCAAAGTAGTGGAGCTTCAGCATTAGCATCAGTTCTTACAATGAACATTTCCTTTAGGATGGACTGGTTGGATCTCCTTGCAGTCCAAGGGACTCTCAAGAGTCTTCTCCAGCACCACAGTTCAAAAGCATCAGTTCTTCGGCGCTCAGCTTTCTTTACAGTCCAACTCTCACATTCATGCATAACTACTGGAAAAACCATAGCTTTGACTATGTTGGCAAACTAATGTCTCGGCTTTTTAATATGCTGTCTAGGTTGGTCAAACTAACTTTTCTTCCAAGGAGTAAGGGTCTTTTAATTTCATGGCTGCAGTCACCATCTGCAGTGATTTTGGAGCCCCCCAAAATAAAGTCTGCCACTCTTTCCATTGTTTCCCCATTTGCCATGAAGTGATGGGACCATATGCCATGATCTTAGTTTTCTGAATGTTGAGCTTTAAGCCAACTTTTTCACTCTCCTCTTTCACTTTCATCAAGAGGCTCTTTAGTTCTTCACTTTCTGCCATAAGGGTGGTATCATCTGCATATCTGAGGTTATTGATATTTCTCCCAGCAATCTTGATTCCAGCTTGTACTTCATCCATCCCAGCATTTCTCATGATGTACTCTGCATAGAAGTTAAATAAGCAGGGTGACAATATACAGTCTTGACGTACCCCTTTCCCTATTTGGAACCAGTCTGTTGTTCCATGTCCAGTTCTAACTGTTGCTTCCTGACAAGCATACAGATTTCTCAAGAGGCAGGTCAGGTGGTCTGGTATTCCCATTTCTTGAAGAATTTTCCACAGTTTGTGGTGATCCACACAGTCAAAGGTTTTGGCATAGTCAATAAAGCAGAAGTAAATGTCTTTCTGGAACTCTCTTGCTTTTTCAATAATCCAACAGATTTTGGCAATTTGATCTCTGATTCCTCTGCCTTTTCTAAAACCAGCTTGAACATCTGGAAGTTCACGCTTCACATACTGTTGAAGCCTGGCTTGGAGAATTTTGAGCATTACTTTACTAGAGTGTGAGATGAGTGCAATTGTGTGGTAGTTTGAGAATTCTTTGGCATTGCCTTTCTTTGGTATTGGAATGAAAACTGGCCTTTTCCAGTCCTGTGGCCACAGCACTTTCACAGCATCATCTTTTAGGATTTGAAATAGCTCAACTGGAATTCCATCACCTCCACTAGCTTTGTTTGTAGTGATACTTCCTAAGGCCCACTTGACCTCGCATTCTAGGATGTCTGGCTCTAGGTGAGTGATCATACCATCGTGATTATCTGGGTCATGAAGATCTTTTTCTATAGTTCTTCTGTGTATTCTTGCCACATCTTCTTAATATCTTCTGCTTCTGTTAGGTCCATACCATTTCTGTCCTTTATTGAGCCCATCTTTGCATGAAATGTTCCCTTGGTATCTCTAATTTTCTTGAAGAGACCTCTCATCTTTCCCATTCTATTGTTTTCCTCTATTTCTTTGCACTGATCACTGAGGAAGGCTTTCTTATCTCTCCTTGTTATTCTTTGGAACTCTGCATTCAAATGGGTATATCTTTCCTTTGCTTTTTGCTTCTCTTCTTTTCACAGCTGTTTGTAAGGCTTCCTCAAACAGCCATTTTGCCTTTTTGCATTTTTTTTTCTTGGTGATGGTCTTGATCCCTGTCTCCTATACAATGTCACGAACCTCCATCCATAGTTCATCAAGCACTCTGTCTATCAGATCTAATCCCTTGAATCTATTTCTCACTTCCATTGTATAATCATAAGGGATTTGATTTAGGTCATACCTGAATGGGCCAGTGGTTTTCCCTGCTGCTACTGCTAAGTCACTTCAGTTGTGTCCGACTCTGTGTGACCCCATAGACATCAGCCCACCAGGCTCTCCTGCCCCTGGGATTCTCCAGGCAAGAACACTGGAGTGGGTTGCCATTTCCTTCTCATGAAAGGAATTTCATGCATTTCCAATGCATGAAAGTGAAAAAGTGAAAGTGAAGTCGCTCAGTCGTGTCCGACTCTTAGCGACCCCATGGTCTGCAGCCCACCAGGCTCCTCCATCCATGGGATTTTCCAGGCAAGAGTGCTGGAGTGGGGTGCCATTGCCTTCTCCAGTGGTTTTTCCTACTTTCTTCAATTTAAGTCTGAATTTGACAATAAGGAGTTCATGATCTGAGCCACAGTCAGCTCCCAGTCTTGTTTTTGCTGAATGTATAGAGCTTCTCCATCTTTGGCTGCAAAGAATATAATCAATCTGATTTCGGTGTTGACCATCTGGTGATGTCCATGTGTAGAGTCTTCTCTTGTGTTGTTGGAAGAGGGTGTTTGCTATGACCAGTGTATTCTCTTGGCAAAACTCTATTAGCCTTTGCCCTGCTTCGTTCTGTACTCCAAGGCCAGATTTGCCTGTTACTCCAGGTATCTCTTGACTTCCTACTTTTGCATTCCAGTCCCCTATAATGAAAAGGACACCTTTTCTGGGTGTAAGTTCTAGAAGGTCTTGTAGGTCTTCATAGAACCGTTCAACATCAGCGTATTTAGCATTACTGATCAGGGCATAGACTTGGATTACCATGATATTGAATGGTTTGCCTTGGAAATGAACAGAGATCATTCTGTCATTTTTGAGATTGCATCCAAGTACTGCATTTCAGACTCTTTATTTGACTATGATGACTACTCCATTTCTTCTAAGGGATTCCTGCCCACAGTAGTAGATATAATCGTCATCTGAGTTAAATTCACCCATTCCAGTCCATTTTAGTTCGCTGATTCCTAGAATGTCAATGTTCACTCTTGCCATCTCCTGTTTGACCACTTCCAATTTGCCTTGATTCATGGACCTAACATTCCAGGTTCCTATGCACTATTGCTCTTTACAGCATCAAACTTTGCTTCTATCCCCAGTCACATCCACAATTGGGTATTGCTTTTGCTTTGGCTCCATCTCTTCATTCCTTCTGGAGTTATTTCTCCACTGATCTCCAGTGGAGATGGATGAAGCACAAGCAGAATCAAGATTTCTGGGAGAAATATCAATAACCTCAGATATGCAGATGACACCACCCTTATGGAAGAAAGCAAAGAACTAAAGAGCCTCTTGATGAAAGTGAAAGAGGAGAGTGGAAAAAATTGGCTTAAAGCTCAACATTCAGAAAACAAAGATCACGGCATCCCATCCCATCACTTCCTGGCAAATAGATGGAGAAACAGTGGAAACAGTGGCAGACTTTATTTTGGGGGGCTCCAAAATCACTGGAGATGGTGACTGCAGCCATGAAATTAAAAGACGCTTACTTCTTTGAAGACAAGTTATGATCAACCTAAACAGCATATTAAAAGCAGAGACATTACTTTGCCAACAAAGGTCTGTCTAGTCAAGGCTATAGTTTTTCCAGTAGTCATGTATGGACATGAGAGTTGGACTATAAAGAAAGCTGAGCGCTGAAGAATTGATGCTTTTGAACTGTGATGTTCAAAGAGAAGACTCTTGAGAGTCCCTTGGACTACAAGGAGATCCAACTAGTCCATCCTAAAGGAAATGAGTCCTGAATGTTCATTGTAAAGACTGATGTTGAAGCTGAAACTCCAACAGTTTGGCCACCTGATGCTAAGAGCTGACTCATTTGAAAAGACCCTGATGTTGGGAAAGATGGAAGGCAGGAGGAGAAGGGGATGACAGAGGATGAGAT
>NW_011494775.1:847051-934794 GCF_000754665.1 Bison bison bison | reverse complement strand
GAATACTGAAATGGTTTGCCACTCCCTTCTCCAGTGGACCACATTTTGTCAGAACTCTCCACCATGACCTGTCCGTCTTGGGTGGCCCTACATGGCATGGCTCATAGTCTCATTGAATTAGACAAGGCTGTGGTCCATGTGATCAGATTGGTTAGTTTTCTGTGATTGTGGTTTTCAGTCTGTCTGCCCTCTGATGGAGAAGGATAAGAGGCTTATGGAAGCTTCCTGATGGGAGAGACTGAGGGGAAAACTGGGTCTTGTTCTGATGGGCAGGACTGTGCTCAGTAAATCTTTAATCCAAAGATCTTTTGATGGGTGGAGCTGTGTTCCCTCCCTGCTATTTATCTGGGGCCAAACCATGGTGGAGATAATGAAGATAATGGCGGCCTCCTTCAAAAGATCCCAGGCATGCAGTGCTACACTCAGTGCCCCTAATCCTGCAGCAGGCCACCACTAACCCTTGCCTCCACTGGAGACTCCTGGACACTCACCGGCAAGTCTGGGTCAGTCTCTTGTGGGTTATTTTTAGGACAATAATAATACTGTTTGCTACCATAATGATGGATGCATGTCCTTATATATTTGTTTGAACCCATAGAATGAACAACATCAAGAGTGAACCCTAATGTAAACTATGGACTTTGAGTGATTACAAAGGGTCAGTGTAAGTAGAAATGTATCATTGTGGTAAGCAATACTGATAACAGAAGTTACATGTGTACGGGGACAGGGGATATATGGGAAATCTCTGTACTTTTCTCTCAATTTTTTTGTAAATCTAAAACTGCCCTAAGAAAATTAAGTCTTTAAAAAATATTACATATGTGTATATGTAAATGCACACAGAAATAAGATCAGTGGTTGCCAGGGACTATGATGGGGGAGGGGTTGATTATAAAGAGCACAGAAGAATTTGGAGTAATGGAAATGTTCTGTGTGTTGATTGTGATGGTTACTACATAACCGTGTATATTTGTCAGAACTTTTTATATAGCAATACTTAAACAGGATAAAGTTTACTGTGTGTAAGTTATGCCTTACTAAACTTGACTTTTAAACATTCCTAAGAATGTGTATCTTTTAAAATTCATTGAACAAATATCTATTGAATGTCAACTATGTTCCCAGCACTATTGTAGGCCCTGAGGATACAACCATGACTAAAATAGACAAAATTCTGTTTTCATGATGTTTACATTCTGTTAGAGGAAACAGACAATAAAGATTAGCATGTAAAATATCTAGCCTGTTAGTGCTGAGATTTGCTATCAGGGTAGATGTTGGGTGTGAGGAAAAAGAGTCTAGAATTGCCCTTAACTACTGAAGGATAGAGTTGCCATTTACCGAGATGGGAAGACTTGTTAGAGGATCAGATTGAGAATGAGGAGGAAGAGAACAGGAAGCTCTGTTTTGGACATGTCACATTTGAAATGCCTGCTCGATAGCCAGGGGGATGTCCAGTAGGCAGTTGGATATACAAGTTTAAAGGGACTTCCCTGGTGGTCCAGTGGTTAAGAATCTGCTTTCCAATGTGGGGTTTCAATCCCTGGTCAGGGAACTAACATCCCACATGACTCGAGGCAACTAACCCATGCACCACAACTACTGAGCCCACATATCTCAGCTAGAGAGCCCACATGCTACAAACTGTATGCTCTCTGGAGCCCACAGAGAGAGCCCCAACTAGAGAGAAGCCCTCACATGGCAGTGCTGCAACAAAGACCTGACACAGACAAAAATAAATAAACAAAATTTTTTTTGTAAGTTTGGAGCTAAAAAAAAAAGTTTAGAGCTTAGATGAGGTCTGCTATAAACATATAACTTAGGTGAGGTATAAAGATTTAACTCTGGAGTCTGGCAGGACATGCAGCAATCTCCCTCTCAGGAGGTCTGCCCTAAGAATAGGGCTAACTCTTGAAGGCAAAAGGGGATAATTTAAGAAAAAAAAAAAGATATAATTTTGGGATGGTCACCATGTGGGAGTAAATACAGATAAAAAATAGAGAATGTCTGAGGAAGGAGCCTCAAGACTTTCCAACATTAGTAGGTCAGAGAAATGATGAGTAACAAGCAGATGGAAACAGAGCAACCAGAGGTAAAAGGAAAACCAATCATCTCTGAAGTCCTGGAAGCTGCAAGAAAAAGAAGTTACAAGTTGGAGACTGAATCATCTACATCATCTACATCAATCTGGATTTGACAATATGGAGATCACTGGTAATCCAAAGCAGTTTCAATGGGAAGGTGAGGGTGAAAGAAAAAGTTAAGAGAAGTTTGTAAACATTTAGATATAAGCATTGTTCACTATAATGTTAATACCAAAATATTTTATCTACTCCATTTTTCAATACTTTCAAGTATTTAAGAATGGTCCTTTCGTTATTTGCCTTGATTTGTCCTTGGTTCTACTTCCCGAGTTGGGCAGGAGGACATGAGGTCACCTGCTGGAAGATGGTCTCTGCTAAGCAACTGCAGGAATCGATCTTACTCAGTCCACCCCAGATGCAGAAAGTTTATCAGGCCACAGAGATATTTTTATAGACTGAAAGAGTCCAGGGGTACTAAACACGAGAAACTAAAAAGTTCTAAACCAAAGCCACATCATTGGGAAATTTCACTGTGCTGGGGCTAAACAAAGCATTTCTAAAAGCTTCTAAAGGGGTAGGGGAGGGGAGAAGAACAGGTAAGCTACAAAAGACTAGCATCCAAGACAAGATTTCTCAACAGCAACACTGAAAACTAGAAGACGTTAGAACAATTACCTCAACATTCTATAGGAAAATATTTCCAATCTATAATTCTAAACTCTACCAAAATAGTAGTTTAAAGATTTTAAATATCAATCAAGTGAGAGTATATTTTTCAGGTATGTGGGTTCTCAAAAAATTTGCTTCCTATGACCCTTTCTCAGGAAGCTACCAAAATGTTATCCACCAAAATGAGGGAGTAAACAAAAGTAGAAAGACACAAAATTTAAGAAACAAGATGTGCAACAAAGTGAAGAAATATACTGAACCTTCATCCTGATGGTGAAAGAAGACACTAAGGTGATAGCTATGCAATATATAGAGAAGTAACTAAGCCAGATTGGAGCAAGTCCAGGAGCTAAACAAGAGGTCTTTTAGCTAAGGGCAGAATTTGGGCCTAAAGTGCTGACAACTACACAGAAAACTAAGCAAACAACAACAAAAAATGGTATTGTTAATTCCAGGGAAAATAAAAAGACATATAGAGAAAGAACAGCAAGCCTGATTTGTTACATGACTCTCCTCTAAATAGTATACATGATCACAATGTAAATAACTCAATACTGACCTAAGTCAATTTAACTAAACTAGAAAAGATGAGGGCTTCCCTGATGACTCAGTCAGTAAAGAAACTGCTTGCAATGTAGGAGACCCAGGTTCAATTCCTGGGTCAGGAAGATCTCCTGGAGAAGGAAATGGCAACCCACTCCAATATTCTTGCTTGGAGAATTCCATCGACAGAGGCGCCTGGTGGACTACAGTAGTCCATGGGGTAAGAAAAGATGAGAAAGATGCATTTGGATTTGATAAGTGCAAAAAGTTAACAGAGGCCAATTCTCATCATCCATGGTGGGAAGACAACAAATAATACTTAAAACCGAAAAATAATCAATAAATAGGACACAAATAGGTTTGTTTTAGAAATATGGAGATAATGCTAATAGTACCAGATAAAAGAATTGAAAGTTGTAGCTCTTTGAGAGGACAATGGGGGTATGGTGGCTCAGAGGGTAAAGCATCTGCCCGCAATGCGGGAGACCCGCATTCGATCCCTGGGTCGGGAAGATCCACTGGAGAAGGAAATGGCAACCTACTCCTGTATTCTTGCCTGGAGAATCCCATGGACACAGGAGCCTGATAGGCTACAGTTCATGGGGTCGCAAAGAGTCAGACACGACTGAGCGACTTCACTTTCACTGCTTTTCTTAACAAACCTTATAGAGTATTTACTCATTATAACATGCTTAATTTTTGATTTAATATAAAAATTAAGGGAAAACAAGTTAGATTGATATGTAGTATCACAGAAAAAGGTCCATGATGTAAAAGTTTAAAAACCAGGACTTCTCTGATGGTCCAGTGGCTAAGACTCTGCACTCCCAAGGCAGGGGGCCTGGATTCAATCCCTGGTCAGGGAACTAGATTGCACATGCCGCAAGCAAAGATCCCGCCTGACACAATGAAGATGAAGATCTCACATGCTGCAACTAAGATCTGGTGCAGCCAAATAAATAAACATTAAAAGGGCTTAAAAACCAAATTGAGGAATTATAGCACAATTCTATTTTTAAATTTGTATGTATTTATAAACATTGTATATGCAGAGAAAAGAATCCATACTAAACTGTTGATAATGGTTACTCACAGGAAGTGGGACGGGGAGACTCTCATTTTTTACATTACATATTTCCATTTTGTTTATCTTTTTGGTAACAAGTATTAATCACATATATTATTTAAAGTACATTTGTTCATGTGTGTATATCAAGTGTTATACATGTATAAAAATGCTATTTCAGTGACAACATTTTCAATTATACTTTATATCAACAAGCACACTGCAAATTTTTTAAAGACCAATGTCATCTTAGAAACAATATGCATATGTATATGCCTCACACTGCCAACCATTGGGCTGGCTACCCATTAAGCAGGTGCTCAGTAAAGGTTGAAATTGAGGTCCTATATCACCGATTCGATGAACGTGAGTTTGAGTGAACTCCGGGAGTTGGTGATGGACAGGGAGGCCTGGCGTGCTGCAATTCATGGGATCGCAAAGAATCGGACACGACTGAGCAGCTGAACTGAACTGAACTGATCCCTCATCAGAGCAGCAAAGCCATGTTATACCATTCATTGCCACCAGATGGCAGGTCTCTATCAGAAGTCCTTGTCTATGGCGTTAACTGATTATCCCTACTCCCCGCAAACCTTTCCAGAGTACTTTATCTCACTGTATTAGTATGAATTGTTTAAGCCCCTCTCTCTCAGACCAAACTAAGAGCTCCCCCAGGATAAAAAACAAGTAATGATAATTCATCTTAGACCATAACTGTGGAATATTAGCCAGAACTAAGTAGGCAGTTATCTTTAGAATAAACAGATGGATGTATATTCTCAGAAAACTAATAAAATCCCCCAATCATCTCCATACTTTCTTCCCCAACAATCAATCAAGAAACATTAACTGGGAATTTCTGTGTTTTATCCAATGTCCAGAGATGGGCATTTTGAACAGTGAGATAATACAAGATATAATAAACTGAAATCTCTCCTAGGATGAGCCCCTCCAATTTTAAATCTTTTCAGGCTAATCACTGCAGATGGTGACTGCAGCCATGAAATTAAAAGATACTTGCTCCTTGGAAGAAAAGCTATGACCAAACTAGACAGCATATTAAAAAGCAGAGACGTTACTTTACCAACAAATGTCTGTCTAGTCAAAGCTATGGTTTTCCAGTAGTCATATATGGATGTGAGAGTTGGACTACACAGAAAGCTGAGTGCCGAAGAACTGATTATTTTAAACTGTGGTGTTGGAGAAGACTCTTGAGAGTCCCTTGGCCTGCAAGGAGTTCCAACCAGTCCATCCTAAAGGAAATCAGTCCTGAATATTCATTGGAAGGACTGATGCTGAAGTTGAAACTCCAATACTTTGGCCACCTGATGCGAAGAACTGACTCATTGGAAAAGACCCATATTCTAGAAAAGATTGAAGGCGAGAGGAGAAGGGGACGGCAAAGGATGAGATGGTTGGATGGCATTACTGACTCAATGAGTTTGAGTAAGCTCTGGGAGTTGGTGCCTGGGAAGCCTCGTATGCTGCAGTCCATGGGGTCACAGAGAGTCAGACACAACTGAGCGACTGAACTGAACTGAGGTAATGCAGCTTCTGCCATCTGGGCACCTCAGTTTGACAGGAGAATGTGCTACTATCCTTGAAGAGATTCCTATATGGTTGGGATTGACAATGCTAAGTCCTAAGGAGCTTCCCAAGTGATGAAAGAAATACATCTTCAGGCTAGAAACATCCAGTAATGGCTTGCAGATTTATCCTCTCTCACATGTCCCAGCCCTCACAGGCCCATGTATTCCAGCAACTGCTCCCATTTTCCACACAGGAAGGCCTGTTTTCTTCCCCACACCTGGAACCCGAGATCTCAAAGGGAAAACTGAAATATTCTCCTCTTCCTTCCCTGGGCATATTGTTGAGGAACTTTGCAAGTCATTGAGGCCAAACTGGGGGATCAGGAGCTAAAAGGGAGGGTCAAGCAGCTGTGGCATTTGGACTGGGAGTCACCAGGGGGTGGGAAGAGACAAGCTTCCAGAGAGAAGGGGTGGAGATCAGAGATTAAAAATTCCTGAGGTCTGCTCAGTGTCACTGCTCAGAAGAATATGCATGGAGGCTCATTCTCTCCACACCCCCACCTCCGCCCCTTATCTAATTAGCAGAAGAGTGTTAAAAGTCAGAAATCCTATCTCTTTCTCTTCTGGTATTCTCCAACCACCTCCACCCTCTCACTCAACTCCCACATATACACCCCGCAACTTGCTCCACAGTCTAAACAGCCCCTCTAATCTCAGAGTCCTGGCAAAGGAGCCCGGAAAAGAAATGAGGGGGAACTAGGGATTTGGGGAGTTTAGTGAGAAAGCACATTAGGAGGAAGCATTAATTTAGGATACATACTATAGTCACCAAAGGGTGAACAACCGTCCTGGTTTACCCACGATTGTTCTGGTTTAAGCATTGAAAGTCCCACACCATTGCAAACACCTCAATCCTGGGCAATCCAGGATGGTACCCTCAAGGTCTCTTTGCTCCAATTCACTCTGTAACCCTGAGTAAATTCTCTCTCTTTCTCTGGGCCTCAGTTATATCCTTGTAAAAATGGGGCCCTCTAGCTTAGACACTCTGTGGCTCTATAAATAGTCTCTAGATTTCCTGAAAGCTGGGCACAGCAAGGGTGACTCTGGTTTACTCCTCATTGATTACTGCCCCCAGTGCTCCCCTGAGACTCCTGGAATCTCAACATCCTGGAACGTGAGGTGGAAGGGGCCTTCAGGATTATCCTGTCCTACTCCTCTCTAGCTCTATGAATACCATTCCAGTGGAATACAGTGCATTTACTAATTGCATCCCACTTACCACTTGATGTTCTACAGTATAGTCAGATATGGGCTTCCCTGGAGACTCAATGGTAATGAACTCACCAGTCAATGCAGAAGATGCAGTTTCAATCCCTGGTTGGGGAAGAGCCCCTGGAGAAGGAAATGGAAACCCACTCCAGTATTCTTGCCTGGGAAATACCATGGACAGAGGAACCTGGAGGGCTACAGTCCATGGGGTCATAAAGAGTCAGACACGACTTAGTGATTAAACAACAACACAGACCAGAATTTTGCAAACTGCTTGTTAAACACAGTTGTTATTAAAGTTAAAGTATATAAACTTACAGTTAAGCTTATAAATAAATGGGCTTTCCTTGTGGCTCAGCTGGTAAAGAATCCGCCTGTAAGGTGGGAGACCTGGGCTTGATCCCTGGACTGGGAAGATCCCCTGGAGAAGGGAAAGGCTACCAATATCAGTATTCTGGCTTGGAGAATTCCATGGACTGTACAGTCCATGGAGTGGCAAGGAGTCAGACATGACTGATTAATTTATTTATAAAATTATTTATATAATAATATATATTTATAAATATTATATATTATAGGGCTTCCGTTGTAGCTCAGTCAGTAAAGAATCTGCCTGCAGTGCAGGAGACCTGGGTTCGATCCCTGGGTTGGGAAGATCCCCTGGAGAAGGAAATGGCAACCCACTCCAGTATCCTTGCCTGGAAAATCTTATGGACAGAGGAACCTGGTGGGCTGCAGTCCATGGGGTCGCAAAGAATTGGGCACAACTGGGCGACTAACACTTACTTACTTATATATTATATATAACAAAAACAAATTAATTGTTTATAATTAATTTATAAATAAATAATAGTAAAAGCAAAGGGAAAAAGGGGAATTCACTGGTAGTCTGGTGATTAGGACTCAGTGCTCTCACTGCTGGGGCCCAGGGTTTGATCCCTGGTCAGGGAAGTAAAATTCCATAAGTCACATTGCACAGCCAAAAAAACAAAAACAAAGATAAGTACTCAAAATTTATCATTTCCTAGTTATTTTACTAGGCTTCACTATTATCTATACCGGTAAGGTTATTTACATCTATTATACCTATGATAAAAATAACTATATAACAATGTTCAACTATTCATCTCTTTCTAAGTCCACATTGGCAGTTTGAAATCGGCCATGGTAGGAGTATGTATTCCATGCAAATCAGCAAACACTACCAATCATGGCTCCTGTCACACTGAAACTGGCTGCTGAATATCTACCAGCACACCACTAGTTCAGAGATACCACTATCATGTTTGTCTGGTCATTGTTGTTCAGTCACTAAGTTGTGTCGGACTCTTTGAGACCCCATGGACTGCAGCACACCAGGCTTCCCTGTCCTTCACTATCTTCCAGACTTTGCTCAAACTCATGTCCATTGAGTCAGCGATGCCATCCAATCATCTCATCCTCTGTCACCTCTTCTTCTCTTGCCCTCAATTTTCCCCAGCCTCCGGGTGTTTTCCAATGAGTTGGCTCTTTGCATCAGGTGGCCAAAGTATTAGAGCTTCAGCATCAGTCCTGCTATTGAATGTTCAGGGTTGATTTCCTTTAAGATTGACTGGTTTGATCTTCTTGCTGTCCAAGGGACTCTCAAGGGTCTTCTCCAACACGTCAGTTTAAAAACATCAATTCTTTGGAACCTAGCCTTCTTTATGGTCAAAGTCCCACATCTGTACATGACTACTGGAAAAACCACAGCTTTGACTATATGGACCTTTTTTGGCAAAGTGATGTTTCTGCTTTTTAATACACTGTCTAGGTTTGTCAGAGTTTTCCTTCCAAGGAGCAAGTTTCTTTTAATTTCGTAGCTGCTGTCACCATCCACAGTGATTTTGGAGCCCAAGAAAATAAAATCTGTCACTGTTTCCACTTTTTCAGTTCCTGATTTCCATTCCTAAGAGAGAAACCAAGAATTGAATCATCATTTAAAAGCTAATGAGGGTACTTCCCTGGTGGCTCAGGGGGTAAGAATTCACCTGCCAGTGCAAGGGATACAGGTTTGATCCCAGGTCCAGGAAGATTCCACATGCCACAGAGCAACTAAGCTCGTGTGCCACAACTACTGAGCCCAAGAGCTACAACTGCTGAAGCTTGAGTGCCTAGAGCCTGTGCTCCGCAACAAGAGAAGCCACTGCAATGCGAAGCCCATGTGCTGCAACAGAGAGTAGCCCCCCCTCCCTGCAACTAGAGGAAAGCCCATGCAAAGCAACAAAGACCCAGCGCAGGCAAAAATACATAAATAAAATATTAAAAAAGGGAGAAAAAAAAAAAAACCAATGAGGGACTTCCCTGATGGTCCAGTGATTAAGACTTTGCCTTTCAATGCATGGGGTATGGGTTTAATCCCTGGTAGGGGAAGTAGAAGCAATGTTGTAACAAGTTCAATAAAGATTTTTTAAATGGTTCACATAAAAAAAAAAACAAACCCAAAAGCCTAATGAGATAATAAAGCTGAGTTTAAGGAAATGGATGCACAGGTTGGCTGTAAGTAGACTTGGCTGCAAGTAGACTTCAGTGTGGAGTATCTACCTCTGGCTTTCTCTCCTTCCAGGAGACCTTCTACCACAGTGAATGACTATTGCTCAGTCTAGCACAGAGGTCTTATGTAGACAGGGTCCCAAAGGACTCTGAAGAAGACATTGGTTGCCCTCTAGGTATCTATCTTACAGTGTTATCCAGCTGGCCAACTGAAGGATTTAAAGATGTATAAGAGTACCATGTTGACACAGAAGACAAGACTTTCCCATCTCTGGCGTAAAATCACCTCCAAGATTAATAAATCTCGTAAATCTTAAAACTAGGATAATAGCATGGAAGAGAGCTGGTAAAATCCTTAGAGGTCATTCAACATTCAACATCTTCCCAACTGCCCCATTTTACAGATGAAGTAACTAAGTTCACGTGATAGTAAATGGCTTGCCCAAGGTCACATAACAAGTTAGTGGCCAATGTCCAAAGTTCCTAATACCTGAAGGAAAGACCTTTCTTTAACCTTTCTTAAACATTCCATTTAGGAATTCCACTTAGAGAAATCATACGATCTTCAGAAAATGTGAGCAGGGACAAGCACAAAGTTTACACACAAAAGGCTCACCACCACCTTCCTTTCTAGAAAATTAAAGAATATCCTTATAGAGTACCAACGAAATGCCAAGTGCTATGGGGAGCACAGAAGAATAAGATTCAGTTACTCATACGCAGGAAGTGAATGTGGAATCACTCCTAAAACTCTTTCAAGGGGAATGTGGGATTCCTCAGGTCTAATGTGACCCCTGTTCTGACCACATAGACAGTGGCATGGAAACCAACCTCACTGTCTTAAGTGAGAGTTACACAATAGATTCTTTTTTTTTTTTTTAAGTATCATTGACTTACAATATTATATCAGTGTCAGGTATGAACATTAGATTCTTGATTGGGAAAGGTAAAAAACAGAGAAGAGCCCACTGAGGCAAATTTGGTGAGCTTTTCCCAAGTGACCCAGTGTGGGACATCTCTTTTCCCCAAGGAGAGAATCCTACAAGCAAGCAAAAGAAGAGAACATGCTGGGTTAAGAGCCAGAGCTTTAGTGCATTAAGGACATTTTGCATTTGAGATATTCACACTCATCCTCCTAGAGAAATGAAATAGAAAAAAAGACAGAATAGAAGCCCAAATTTCTTATTATTAGATTTCAACATATATAAAATCACTCTGTCAAATTGCTACAAAAATCTCTAAACATTCTCATTTCTGTACTTATCTTGTCAGTTTGCAGGCTGACGCTAATCCCAGTTCATACTTCGAGTACACCGCACTAAAAAGGCTCTGGGACGTCTTGGCCCCCGGAACTCCTTTGATGGGGGATCTTTCTATTTTTGGTGGGTGATTTCTGACCTCCCTTTCTCATCCAAATCCAGTCCAGGGTGCGGTGAAGTGATTTGGATTATGGTCACAGAGTACTGAGTCAGGACAGTAACTTCCTGTTCGTACTTCTCTGCATCCCTTTAGCCTGCCTTCCTCAGCCTCAGGAAAGAGTTTCACCAAGCAAGGAAGATCTCCATCCCTTCACTGCAGTACCCAGCCCTACCTAATAATGCCTCGGGTTCTCCTAGGGGTCACAAGTTCTTTCATTCATTTATTTCTTCACTCATTTATTCATTCATCAAGGCATCTTCTTCAGTACTAAGAATGCAAAGTGAATCTTAAAGACAGATTCCTGCCTAAGGCTGAGCTTATGAAGGCGACAAAGTGGTATCAGAAAGAAAGGCATCTGTCTTTTCAAATATAGCCCTGGGTGGCCCAAAGGTTGATTCTTACATATACAGGCAGTTAACAAACTGGAAGACTCTTGTGCCCTTGGACTGCAAAGAGATCACACCAGTCAATCCTAAAGGAAGTGAAGTGAGTGAGAGTCACTCAGTCGTGCCCGACTCTTTGTGAGCCCATGGACTATACTGGAATTCTCCAGGCCAGAATACTGGAGTGGGTAGCCGTTCCCGTCTAAAGAAATCAACACTGAATATCCATTGGAAGGACTGATGCTAAAGCTGAAAGTGCAATACTTTGGCCACAAGATGGGAAGAGTCAACTCATTAGAAAAGACCCTGATGCTGGGAAAGATTGAAGGCAGGAGGAGAAGGGGACAACAGAGGATGAGATGGTTGGATGGCATCACTGACTCAATGGACATGAGTTTGAGCAAGCTCCAGGAGATGGTGAAGGACAGGGAAGTCTGGTGAACTGCAGTCCATGGGGTCTCAAAGAGTTGGACACAACTTAGTGACTGAACAACAATAACAAACTGGAGTTCTAACAAATACAAAATTGCAGACCTACTGCTGCTGCTAAGTCACTTCAGTCATGTTTGACTCTGTGTGACCACATAGACGGCAGCCCACCAGGCTCCCCTATCCCTGTGATTCTCCAGGCAAGAACACTGGAGTGGGTAGCAGACCTACTAGGAATGAAGGAAATTTACTTGCACTTATTCTGGTAGAATATGGTAAAAGGGACTGTTGCAGAGGTGTCTGCTCCTGGGTCCCACAGCACTTTACAGTCACCAAGGGAGGAGGCAAGAATGGTGCACTTGATTACTTGGGTAGAACAAGTGGGAGAGAGCTCCAGATAGAGTTCCTCTATAATTGTTAACACCCTGAGGAGGGAGGCAAGGTAAGGAGTGGGGTCTCATTAATGAGTGAGAACCCCATAACTTTGAGGGAGAGGTGACCTGTCTTCAGAATTAGCAGAGTTAATTCTGCAGAGACAAGGAAACTTGTCTTCTCTGGGCTACAAAATTCCAATTAATGAGCCCTCAAGCAGGAAGAGAAAGAAGTCTGACTTATAGAGGGTAGAAACCTCCTGAGTAGGGAAAGGTTTCAGCTCCTCTGTCAGCCTGGGAGGGAAGAAGAGTTGGCAGGGCGGGGCAGGGCGGGGTTTCCCTTGCAGGCTTTGGGCTGAATCCCTCCTCCCTGGCCCCTCATTGGGTTAGTGGCTCCTGCAGCCCTACCAGTGAGGGACAAATGAGAAGAGCTGTTGATTTTTCACCCCTTGGCCATGCAGCATTTCCCTACATAAATACTGAGAAAGACCCTGCCCTCTCCTCACTTCTCTGGACTTGGCCCTGGGCTAGACTTGGTCTTCTGGGGGTGGGAAGGGCCATGGGGGACCTACTTATTCTCAGAGTGGCTGTGGGCATATGCTATGTAACCTTCAGTGCCTCTGCTTGGTAAGTCCTTCCCTCCCACTGTTCACTCCTCACCAAGGAAGCTTCCACTATCTCATCCCCATTCACCAACTGCCTCACTTTTTCTCTTTTTGGTAGGTCAGTGAACAATTTCCTGATAACAGGGCCCAAGGTAGGATGGTCTCCTGCTCCTGTTTTTACCCATTCATGTTCCTGAGGGAACTCTTCTGGGGAAAGAAAAGACGGGAGGGGAGACAGTGTCAGAAGTCAGACACGCAGAGGAACCTATGACCAATCATTCCCTAATGGAGAGCTAACCCATTTGATTCCTGTCTGTACCTTCTGACCCAGATGACCTGATGAGAGGCAGGGCTGAAGCTCGCACCCTTTTCCCTTTGCCAGGCCTATCTGACCTATACCACCAGTGTGGCCCTGGGCGCCCAGAGTGGCATCGAGGAGTGCAAATTCCAATTTGCTTGGGAACGTTGGAACTGTCCTGAAAATGCTCTCCAGCTCTCCACTCACAACAGGCTAAGAAGTGGTAAGTTTGTGCCACCTGTACAAGGGTGTATATGTCCATGAAGTTGGGCGTGCAGTATGTATGGATGTGTAACATGTATGTGTGCAGTGAAATGAAAAAGTTATCGGTGATCTGCCACTTCCTTGTTGTGGGTTATTTCCCCTTCTCTGAACCTCAGTGTTATCCCTGGGGTCAATAAGGTCAGCTGTTTAGTTCACCAGGAGTGTCGTAAGGGTTGACTGAGGTGAATACAAAAGTATTTATATACAAGTGTAATTACTCTGTTTTCCAATTCATGTTGTATTTGTGTTTGTACACACTTATATTTGCATGAAATAAAAATGAGGGAAAGAGTCAGTGTTCGTAGCCCCTGAGGGAATTTCAACTGTCATAAAATCCCAACGACAGAGAAGCTGAGAGATCACACTGAGCTATGCCTCATGTGAAGTGTGTGTGTGTGTGTGGAGTGTGTATGTGTGTGCATGATGTACCTGTGCAGCTGTTTATAACTATGTATAGTAGTTTGCAAGAAAGTCATTTATGTAGAAATGATTAGTGAAGAGTTTCCTGAGGAAAGTTGAGAGAAATGGGGTAAAGAAAATGAGGGGGAAAGTATCTTCCTGTGGCGTATACAACAAATAGGATGAGAAAAACATGGGACAATGTTTATAAGGCCTTAGTCAGATACAAGCTCAGTAAGTGGTAGGTACTATCATTATAATTATTACATGGCTCCAGCTCCACCTCAGAAAGAAGAAAAATGCCCTTCTCTCTTTCATAAGCCAGCCTCATAGCCCTGAATCCTTACTGCCTGAGGACCAGAAGCAATGGCTAATGAACAGAGGCCTAGGCTGGATTATCAGGGGAACTGGGTCCTGGTCCCAATGCCATAACTGGTGAGGACAGTGGCCTCAGTTTCATCACTTTCTCTCTGGGTTTTACTTTCCCCATCTGTAGCATGGGGATGCTCATTCCTGCCTGTATGAAGTAAGGATGCTGGGAAATCATGTACTGTTCTCTCAAGCAGAGTAACATCCTCTTAATAAACCCATAGAGGGAGGGGGATAGGAGAGAGACATGAAATGGCATTGCCTGCTTTGGGTCATCAGGGTCCTAGTTTCTAGTTCCCTCTTTCTTTTCAAAGCTACCAGGGAGACTTCTTTCATTCACGCTATCAGCTCTGCTGGAGTCATGTACACCATTACCAAGAACTGTAGCATGGGTGACTTTGAAAACTGTGGCTGTGATGAGTCAAAAAATGGTAAAACAGGTAAGTTGTGCCCTCTGATGGGTGTGGGAAAAGGTAAGGGGTTTAGAGCTGAGCATAAGCTAAAGTCTTCCAGAGAAAGCCTGAGAGACACAGCTTCTTCAAACCCCTAAACCCCAGCAGAAATTTCCATGGTGGCCACTCCTAGATCAAGACTCTGCTAAGATGATTAGAGGATAAGCAAGTAGCACCAAGCTCTAAAATCAACAAGGCATCTAGGAAGGAGGAAGCCAAAGAGAGTTTAAAGCTAACTCTCGTATTTCAGGCTTAGAATGGCTTGTCCATAATCCATAGATATCAAATTATTTGCAGATAGCCTAAGAGACTTATAGGCCTTCCCTGATGGCTCAGACAGTAAAGAGTCTGCATGCAATGTGGGAGACTTGGGTTTGATCCCTGGGTTGGGAAGATCCTCTAAAGAAGGAAATGGAAACCCACTCCAGGATTCTTGCCTGGAAAATCCTTATTCAGATTTGTCACTAATGAGGGAGGCTGCTGCTAAGTCACTTCAGTCATGTCCGACTCTGTGCGACCCCATAGACGGCAGCCCACCAGGCTCCCCCGTCCCTGGGATTCTCCAGGCAAGAACACTGGAGTGGATTGCCATTTCCTTCTCCAATGCATGAAAGTGAAAAGTGAAAGTGAAGTCGCTCAGTCGTGTCCGACTCTTAGCGACCCCATGGACTGCAGCCTCCCAGGCTCCTCCGTCCATGGAATTTTCCAGGCAAGAGTACTGGAGTGGGGTGCCATTGCCTTCTCCGAATGAGGGAGGAGATAGTCTAATAAGACTACTGTACAGTAATGGTACAGAATTCTAAAATGAACAGCAATGAACCTTTGAGATCATCTGGGCCAGCCCCAGCATCTTAATTTTACTTTGGGTATGGAGTTGAATTGTCTAGAGCTGGGGAGTACCTGGAGGGTGGGCAGTTGACTTTAGAAATAGGACTGCCCCCTACCCCCATTCCCACCCTAAATACCTCCATTTCCCTGTCCTACTTTTTTTTTTCTTTTTTTGACCATACTGCACAGTTTGTGGGATCCTAATTCCCTGACCAGGGATTGAACCCAGGCCATGGCAGTGATAGCACGGAATCCTAATCACTGGACTGCCAGGGAATTCCCTCCCTGTCTCACTTTTAGCTATAGCTTTACACACTTCTACAACTCTTGGGGATGGTTTGGCTATGTCAGCTAAAATGACCGTGAGTCTTCTTCTAGGACTCAGCTGGAAGCTACACACAGAACTTACTCTTTCCTTATGTGCAGGAGGCCATGGCTGGATCTGGGGAGGTTGTAGTGACAATGTTGAATTTGGGGAAAGAATCTCCAAACTCTTTGTGGACAGCCTGGAGAAAGGGAAGGATGCCAGAGCCCTGATGAATCTTCATAACAACAGAGCAGGCAGGCTGGTACGTATAAGAGTTGACCAGTGAGCCAACAGGCTGAGCATTTACAACAGTCTCACATCTGTACAGACCTTCACAACTTACCAAGAGCTGTCTCAAACATGTTTCATCCCTTACCACCCAGCAGGACTAGGATAGCTACTCCTGTTCTCTGGATGACAAAACCAGTTAAGGCAGAGCTATCACTTGGCCAAGGCAATACAACCAATTAGCATCAGAACCAGGCAATGAACACAGATCTTCCAGTCTAGTCCTTTTATCACTAAACCTTATATGCTAACTCCTTCTACAGGCAGGTTTCTGAGAACATATAACAATACAGATCCAAGGCCCTGCTTCCATGGCTTAAAATTTTAACCATTTCAACTGGAAACTAACAAGGGTTTATCATACAACTTATGTCCTAATGTCTTTCTGGGTCTGGAGAGGTTGGGACTGATCTAAGCTTCTCTGGAAGATCAACTGCCCCAAAGACTTCTGGGGTGCATGGAAATCCTTGGAGTGTTCTGAACTCAAATCTGGATTCTAGTTGTATTTGGAGCTAAGAGCATAAAAATTTTGCTTTGAACCTATACCTAGATGCCCTGGCTGCCCAGTGTAGAGAAGAGGTTTTCAAAGCGACAATAATGTAATCACCTTGGGGATAGGGCTTCAGACTTCAGGTTTCCTTCCCTCTGGAAGAGAGCCCAAAAGACAAATCCAAACACACACAAACACTCAAGCCCCCAGCTATAACACTTAGTACCAATTATCATATTTTTCATTTTTAGTTTACAGAGTACTTTCTTCTTCATCTTCTTTTTAACAAAGTACTTTCTTGATCATTCTTAATCTTATGGGCAGAAAGAGAAACAAGCTCACAAGCGATATAGTTGGGCCTTAAGCCTAGGTTTCCTCTCTCCAGTCACCTTCTCAACACTTGCCTGGCTTTTTCCATAAGAATCACGCAGTAGAGCATTAAAATTACCAATATCAAAGCCTTTAAACCCCTGAACTTCCTAATTGAGAAGATCTGAGGTAGGGCCCAGGAATAAGTATTTTTCACAGGCCTCCCTCATAATTCTGATGTACTCTAAAGTTAAGAAATACAACTCTAAAATATTCCATTAATTGCTAGCCTTTGATCTTCTCTACCCAGAGCCAATCTCCTTTTGTCCTCCCTCTCTCTTTCTTTCTCTGAAGGCAGTGAGAGCCACCATGAAGAGAACTTGCAAATGTCATGGCATCTCAGGCAGCTGTAGCATCCAGACATGCTGGCTACAGCTAGCTAACTTCAGGGAGTTGGGCAACTACCTAAAGGCCAAGTACGAACGGGCACTGAAAATTGAGATGGATAAACAGCAGCTAAGGGCTGGGAACAGTGCCGAGGGCCACTGGATACCCACCGAGGCCTTCCTTCCTAGTGCAGAAGCTGAGCTGATCTTTTTAGAGGAATCACCTGATTACTGTACCCGCAATTCCAGCTTGGGCATCTATGGCACAGAAGGTCGGGAGTGTCTGCAGAACAGCCGCAACACATCCAGATGGGAGCAATGCAGCTGTGGGCGCCTCTGCACAGAATGTGGCCTGCAGGTGGAAGAGAGAAGAACCGAGGCTATCAGCAGCTGTAACTGCAAATTCCAGTGGTGCTGCACTGTCAAGTGTGAGCAGTGTCGGCATGTGGTGAACAAGTACTACTGCACGCGCTCCCCAGGCAGTGCTCAGTCCTGGGGCAAGGGCAGTGCCTGACAGCACCCACCAGGAACTTACTGCTCAGTTGTATGACAGTGGAGGGGGCACAGCTTCTCTCGTGGAGAGAAGAGGTAAGGAAAACAATTGGAAAACCACAGGGTTGATCTGTTGTCCTCTTGATATCTGCTGTACATGGGATAGTGGAGGCCTGAGATGATACAGCAATCTGGGCCTCCTAATTTGGGTAGACCCCATTTCATCTTTTCTGCAAGTTACTTCCTGGTCTTCCTGCCTATAATTCTATAGCTTGCTAAAGGGGAAGCTTGATTTGGGGTCTGTATCCAGAAAGACCTTCAAAATACTTGCCCCTGGAGTTTCAGACCACATCTAACCCAGCTGTATGGCTAAGAATCAGAGGGAATGGAAGCCAAAAATGGAAGAGTTCTGTCCAGACTCCTGAAGGAGTAACCTTCCCCTACTCTAGCTAGCTCCGGAAAGATCAACTATAAGTTCACAGAGATAAGTGAGGCAGAGACTACACACCTGCCTATATCGATGTATTTTTGGTATTGGGTTTTTTAACTCAATGCACATTTTTGAAAAGTTCTCCCTACCCATTCCTGGGGAAACCAGTCCATATAACCTGACAACTTTTCCAACTCAGAAACCATTTCTGGAGCCATGGAGAAGGGATTGGCACAGTAAGTGGACAGGTGACTACAACTTATCCAGTCAAAGCCTCCCAAGAGGGATTTTTCCCAAAAGAGCTGTAGAACAACTCTCTTTTGTTATTTTCCCAAATTGGGAACTCAACTTCATTTTGCAATAAATCCTTCTAGTATACATATTTGAGACTTTTTGTTTCTCTCCTTGGAAACCTTAGGATCAGAAATGGAATGAGAAACCCCACTTCTATATTCCAATGATGTACAAGTCTAAAAGAGAAACTGGAAATACCAACCCCTTGATATTAGTGTTAGATATCAGATAATAAAATTCAGACGCAAGCACTGGCCTATAGGAAAATAACCCAGATTTCTCTATTTAGAAGGTATTATTTTAATGCAACCTAAGCAACTTGAGGAACAAGCAAGCCCTTTGAACTTGAACCATATTCAAAGTGTGTTTGCTCTCTCAACTTAGGCTTCCTGGGGTGTCTGTACACGGAGGAGCTGGGCTCCAAGGCAAGAGACTGGGAAAGTTGTGGATTCTCCCTTCCTCATTTGCACTTCTACATCTTCCACTGGTAATCTGTGGGGGGAGAGCCCTAGGGGCTCAGCCACTGGTCTCCTAAATCTGAGCATCTCAGCCTTTAGAGTCTTCCCTCTCTGCAAAGGCCAAACACCCCACAGGGAAGAGATATTCAGCTATGTTAAATAAATAAGTAAAGTGGCTGATCACCAAGAGTAGGGAAACATTCTTAATGTTTTAAATTAAAAAAAAAAAAACAATTTAAATGTTCAACATCGGGGCACACTAATTAACTCATGGCTGCACAATGGAATATTAGCCATTAAAATAATATTCTGGAAAAATATTTGGTAACATGAAAAACATGCATGATACAATTAAGCAAATAAAGTTACAAAACAGCATGTTCAGAATGAATTCAATTTTGTTTTAAAAAGAGAAAAATATTAGCTGTCATGTAATACCAAAATAGAGTGGTTTGTTTTCCTTTTTGTGTTTTTCTGTATTTTTATATTTGTCCACAATAAACAAATTTTTTGTCTTCAAAAAGAATTAATAGAACATTAATTTTTAATGCCAACAGGGAATAACCAATCCATTGTTTTTGTTTAAGTGAAAAAGAAGGTAAAATATTTATTAAGGAAGTTGGCATCTCAAGAAAAACCATAAGCAGGTGCTTTGCAAGTCTACACTTATCTCTATTTTGTTGTTGTTGTTTAGTTGCTAAGTCATGTCCGACTCTTTCTGACTCCATGGACTGCAGCACACCAGTCTTCCCGTCCTTACTGTCTCCCGGAGTTTGCTCAAATTCATGTCCATTGAGTTGGTGATCCTATCCAACCATCTCATCCTCAGTCATCCCCTTCTCCTGCCCTCAATCATTTGTGCACTTAAAACTACCAACTATCACAGATGTCAGACACCAGAGACAAGAAGAAATCCATAAAAGTAGCCTATGTCAAGGAAATGGAAGATTTCCTCTACCTCACTTCAAGGAAGGTAAACACACACACACACACACACACACACACACACTACAGTTAGCAACAAAGAAGTGTGTGTGTGAGAGAGAGAGAGAGAGAGAGAGGTGGTAGTAGAAGGGGGGATGTAAGAGATATCATCTAAGTACAAAAATTGTGGTGAAGTAATAGGCAACCAAAAGAAAAGATTATTTTCCTGGGGCTCAGAGGGAAAACAGTTATCTGACTTTGAGGTTAAACCCTCAATAAATATAGATGCCAAATTACTCATCATGAAACCTGAGTTATGAAACTGCTAAGGAATTGAACAAACTAGACTTTTCTCTTTATCCATAACTGAATCTCCATCCAAAGACCCCAGGTATCTGATGCTTTGACATTTTCTCCAGGACCTTGTTGACGTTCCCAAATGACCTTAGGGGAGATTTTCAGAAATAAAACCATTCCTGATGCCTGGTGAAGTGAAAGTCATGTCCGACTCTTTGCAACCCCATGGATCATACACTCTGTGGAAATTCTCCAGGCCAGAATACTGGAGTGGATAGCCTTTCTCTTCTCCAGGGGATCTTCCCAACCCAGGGATCAAACCGAGGTCTCCTACATTGCAGGCGGATTCTTTACCATCTGAGCCACAAGGAAAGCCCAAGAATACTGAAGTGGGTAGCTTATCCCTTCTCCAGCAGATCTTCCCAACCCAACTATCAATCATGGAGAACATGCCTTATGTTTTCTAGGGGTTTATATTTGAGATTTTCACTAATGAAACTGAGAAATCCATGAACAGTTTGCCTACTTCCCCTCAAAGCTCATAGTCCCAATCCTTCCAAGCTTCTTCCAACCTCATTCATTTTACCCTCATGGCAATCAACCAATCTTCCCACATGGACCCTGGGCTACAAACTAAAGGAATTTGGATTTCTCTGCATCCATCACCTTCCTGTCAGGGGGTCATTTCTAGGCATTACAGTGGCATTCAGATTCAATAGTTACAACCCTACACTCCTACCCTTTTGGCTCATCCGTAACAAGCTGGCTATCATTAAGGTGACAGAACAGTAAAAACTCATGTTTGATAGGTTCAGGGCCCAAGACAGGCAGGTTGGCAGTCACAATCTGATAGTGGATCTTGAAAAACTGCTGAAAAAGGAATCAACTCGATGAGGGAAACCTGTCCATGAGCCAAGTCCCATATTTCAGTAAATTCAGGCACTGCTCCACATTGCCTGGAGAATAGAAGCTTCTGTTTTCTCAGTCTAGGCTTGCCAGGCCCTTACAAAGCTTTTTCTCCTCCTCTTCCTCCTTCACCTCTTCTTCCTTCTCCCTCTTCTCCCCACCTTTGCCATGAGCAGAATTAATGACTCCTAAGAACTCAATGGACATGAGCTTGAGCAAACTCTGGGAGATAGTGAAGGACAGAGAAGCCTGACATGCTGCAGTCCACAGGGTAGCAAAGAGTCGGACACGATTTAGCAACTGAACAACAACAAGAAAACCCTAAGGCCTATTCCCAGTTTCCCATGGTCTCCTGCCAATCTCCTTAGGGCTTGCTGGTGTGTGGTCGTAAGGGCGGAAAGGAAGTAATTGGGCATCTACTAAGTGTCAGATGCTTAATATGTATCTCCAATCCTCAGAACAATCCAGTTAGAGTTACAATTATTTCCCTTACTACTGAGGAAAGTGTGGCTCAGAGAAGTTAAGCAACCAACCTTAAACATAAGGAGGTAGATTTGAATTCAGACTTCCTACCATATGACTTTATATTCTTCCTTTACACCACTTACACTCTGGGACCCCAGGGATCCCTGGCAACATTCTTAACTGTCATGACAGCTTTGTAGAAGGACTCCATTTATATGCAGTGAAAGGTGTCCTTTTCCTCCCTCTTCTACAAGTAGGAGAGTCACATTTCTCAGCCCTTCTCCAGAGAGAAGAAACCTAACTTTTGACTTGCAAAGGCCTTCCTTGGAATGATAAAGCAGATAGCCTGGCTCCCGCTGACTTGGGAGGGCAGAATCCTGGTTCTCCAGGGGGTACTCAAAGAAAGAGGCTAACCAGTGTGGTCTACAGTAGAGGTCAAAGTTTCAAAGGAAAAGTCAAAAGAGGGGTGTTTACTTTAGAGGCTAGAGGGAAAAAATACAGGCTCCAGAGAAAGACAGATTTCTAGCCCCAGATCACAAAGTACTCATATAACTGATCTCAAAATAGTGATCAAGGGCCTAGATAAAGATGTTTGGGTGGGTGGGAGGGGGATGAAAACAAAGATCAGAGCAAAGACTTCTAGAAGAAGTTAAAGACCTCTGGGTGAGACTAGTGCTCTACATCCTTCTAATTCTACTGCATTCCCTACCACAGGAGATAGGGACTCCCAGGTGACACAGTGATAAAGAACCTGCCTGCCAAAGTGGAGATGCAAGAAACCCGGGTTCGATCCTTGCGTCAGGAAGATCCCCTGGAGAAGGAAATGGAAACCTGCTCCAGTATTCTTGCCTGCAAAATCCCATGGACAGAGAAGCCTGTCAGGCTGCAGTCTGTGGAGTCACAAAGAGTCGATACAACCGAGCGAGCACACTCACACCACAGGAGGAAAGTTAGGTTTGGAGGAGGAAAGTTCCCCCTGCTTCCCAACCCCCAGTATCACCAAGCGAGATAGCTGAACATTAGATTCCAAGGCCCTGAACACTCTCCATGGCTGGTATTCTGCCCACCCTGCCAGGCTGCCCTTTTTATCAAAAAATGAATGTATGATAACCAATGAAAGCATTGAGGAAATTAGGCCAAGGCTCTGGGAAGCCTCAGACTGCATTTGGTCAGGGAGGGAGGAGGTAGGCAGTGGGTAACTGAGGTGGAATATGGTAGGGGATGGGTGGGATGTGGGTAAGGGAAAGGTGGTACACATTCCCCTCAGATTCCCAGGTACCAGAGTATACCTATGACAGGTCTAGGGGATGGTGAGATGGTCCCTTGACATTTCTTGGCAATCTATAAGAGATCACTTGATTCAGCTATCTGCTTCTTAACAAGAGAGCTCCCAATCAAAGGCCTAGTGAAGAGGAGCACATCTTCTACTCTGTTTTCAAAGACTATCAGGGATAGAGGGAGAAGCTAATACTTCCTTACTAGGATAAAGTGCCTATCAGGACATTTGCCGCATGCCTAACCTGAATCAGCACTGCTGTGTTTTAAGTCTACCAAATCTTCTAGGACCCCTCATCATGGATTCTGGCCTTTAAGCATTCCTTTTATCCAACCTGAATAACTGAATTACTTCAGTTTTTCACTAGTTCTCTCTTACACTATTTTTTCCTTGACCTTATTCAAATGCACCAGCTTTGGGTTTTGGTGAGGAGGTAGGTAGGGTGTAAGCCAGATACACTTCTTAAACCCCAACTGCATTCACCTTTGCCCTCAAGAATCTGAAGAATCTACCTATTCTTGGCTGTCACAGAACTTTGATTGTCCCATCAGGCCCCACTTGCGTTTCTCCATGGCTCAAGTTCATTTCTAACCCCTCCACTTCAGCCAGGACCTCAATCAACAAGATCCTCCTGTCCTAGGGGCCTGCAGGCAGCGCAGGGACAAGAACATGAAGCTGACAGTCAGGACACGCTTCCTTCTCTGTTCTCACCTGCGAAGCATTTAGCTACTTTAAAATCCCAGTTTTATTTCTGTGCTGATGATTCCAAAATCTCTGTTTCTGTGCAAGCTCCAGGCACCACAGCTCTAATATTCCACAAGCCATTTCTATTTGAGTGACAGAAATGAGTCCTCTACTTCCATCAGTAACCTAATGACACTTTGAGTGACTAAGGCTTAACTAACGCATCATCCTCGACTTCTCCCTCTGCTCAGCTTGTCATATTGCACCTGAATTTTGTGCTAACTCAATAACTGATATTGTGCTCAACTCTCTACCCAACACAATGCTATCATACTTTCTTACTAAGACACTATCTTCATCATAACCTGACTTAAAAAAAAAACCACCAGTGTCCTAGAGCAGAGGTCTCCAGCCTCTAGGCTAATGCTTGATGATCTCAGGTGGGGCTGATGTAATAATAATAAAGTACACAATAAAGGTAATGTACTTGAATCACCCTGAAACCATCCACCATACCTACAATCCACGGAAAAACTCTTCCACAAAACCAGTCCTTGTTGCCAGAAAGGTTGGGGACCACTATCCTAGTGAATATAGTCCCAATTCTCTGGCTTGACATCTCAAGTCTCCTAAATTTGACACAATCTTATTGTAAATATTGAAAAAAAAAAATTCCCATGAACATAATCTCATGAAAATCCAAAAAATTTAGAAATACACAGACCAAAAAGTGAGTAATACCACTCTTCCCAGAGGTAACGCCTATTTTGCTTTTTCAATTTTATCCCTTGTTTCCTCAGTTTCAGCTAGACTAGGTTATGACAATTCTTGTATACACCATTTCCATGCAACTTCCATATCTCAGTTAAAACCATTTTCTTCTTTAAGGTCTATCTGCTCTTTGAAATTGCCTGCCTTGTATTTGACACAAACTAAATTTTACCGCCTATGATATCTAGACATTATGTACTTTTCTATGCCTCAGTGATAGAGCTGTCAAGTCTCCTCTTTGGAAGTAGGGCCTTGTTACCCCTCTTGGTGGCTCTGCCAGCCTCTCATGACACTCTGCCTTCGCTGGGTGATTTGTACAGGACATGGAATTTCAGAGACGAAAGAGACCTTAGCAGTCATCTCCTGTAAACCTCTCACTTCACAGAAGAGGAAAGAAATTCGCCCAAGGTCATTTGCCTAGTTAAATGTCAAGCTGAGGATAGACCTCAGGTCTTCTAATTTCAAATGTAATCAATTTCTAGGTCCTCTGCTCTTGGAGTTGGGGTTAGTGGTCCAAACTACTCTCAGGACCAATCAGCGGGGCAGTAACTTTAGACTGGTTAACTGATGGGGGGAGGGCTTGCATATGGTATGTGTGTGCTCAGTCACTCAGTCATGTATGACTCTTGGCAGTTTCATGGAATAGCCTGCCAGGCTCCTCTGTACATTATCCAGGCAAGAATACTGGAGTGTGTTGCCTCTACTCCAGAGGATCTTCCCGACCCAGGGATTGAATCTGTGCCTCTTGTATCTCCTGCTTTGGCAGGCAGATTATCATTAGTACCACCTGGGAAGCCCCTGTATATGGTATGTGATATTTAAAAAGAAAATGTTAAGTCTAAAGAGAATGAAAGAGAACATTTGAGGTTCTCAAACATACCGTTATCACTTGAGCCCAAGACAAAGGAAAAGGTCAGCCTATTCTCCCAGCTACATTAAGCTTCATGGTACGTACCCCTTCTCCTCTCCTTCATACTCACCTTAAATTGGCTTCACCTAAATAAAAATGTTGAAGGACACAAAATCAGAGTCACCTTGAATGCTGACATCTCTAGAAATCCAGTGCTCTTTCTATTGTCTCATAGTTTATACATGCTATTCCAAGTATAATTGTAATTGTGCCTCCTTTCATTCCAGAAAGTGTACTGTTTGATGGCAATTATATAGTGCTCTTATTTATAACTCACTTCATGCATTCAATAAACATTTCTTGGTCACATACTCTGTTATAGGCATAGCACTAATGCGAGGGATAAAGAAGTTCATGACACTGACAAAGTCTCTGCCTTCATGGAACTAGCATTTTCATGGATGACACATACAATGAATAAGTTAAAAAAAATAGGCTATCACAGATTGAGATAAGTGTCATGATGGAAATTGTAGGGCTCTTACAATAAGGCAGCAACATTTTAAGAAAAACTGGTCAGAGCTCTGTGAAGTTGACATTTAAACTCATACCCAAAGGAATTAATTGTAAGAGCTTTAAGAAAACATATTTCAGAGAGAAGCATTAACAATCAGCAAGGCCCAAAGCAGAAAGGAGCTTGGGAAATTCTGAGAACTGACAAAAAGTTTGATATAACTGGAGAATGCTTTGCATGTGGTGACATGAGATGAACTTAGAAAAGTAAGCAGGGTCCAGATCATCCAAGACCCAGCTGGTCACAGTAAAATGTTTGAATTTTGTTCCAGAGAAATTGAAAGCCATTGAAAGATTTTAAGTTAGGGTGTGATAGGCTCCTATTTACCTTGTAAGAAAACTCATGCTGGCTACTGTATGGAAAATGAACCAGAGATGGTCAAGGGTGGAAGCCTGAAGACAAGGAGGCAGTTGTATTAAGCCAGGCAAAAGCTGATAGTGAAGTAGACTAAGGCAGGGATAAAGTGAACAGAGGCAAGAAGAAACATGGACAGTACAGATAAAAGAGGTAGCACCAATAAAGTTGCTGATGGCCTGGATGTGATGGGTGAGAGAAGAAGGATCTAGGATGACCTTCAGTTTCCTAGCTTTAGTAACTGAGTGGCAGGGGGTGCCATTTACAGATACAGGCAAAATGAGGACCAGGTTAGGGATAATGGGAAGATGCAGATCAAGAGTTCCATTTCAAACACATTAACTTTACATTTTTTCTGAGACATTCAAGTGGAAATATTAAGCAGGCAATTGGCTATTAAGTCTGGGGAAAATGGCTAAATAAACTAGAGAAGAACTCTGAGAAGGAGATCCAAATTCTGGAGTCACCAATACTGAAGCCATGGGAGTAAATGAGATTTCCTAAAAGGAGTAGGAAGTGAAGGGAAGAGGGCACAGGCCCAAGTCCAAAGAAACACCACACCTCTCCCATTGTTGTCTACACGTGCCCAGTGAGTAACCTGAGCAACTGAACCTCTTTTTGATTTTGGGAATAGATAGGTACAGATTTGCTGGCAGGTAGAGAAATAGATGACCTAATCTTTGTGGGGAGCCTCCATCCATCTGTTCATTCAGTGAACGTCTTCTATGGACTGTGCCAGGTGCCTGTCTAGGAGGTACACAAGAAGGGACACAGTTCTTCCTGATCAAAAAGGAAAGCACACCTGTGCCTATAATAATGCAGTGTGATAAACAGGCAAATAAAAGTGTATACTTTTATTTGGGACAGTAGGAACATAGAGATGAAAGCAAGCCATCTCTGCCTGGCCCAGAACTGAAGAGAGCTCATCCTAGTGAGAGGAACTGAACATTATAAAGGTACTCTTAAGCCAGATAGACTTCCTCCCAGCCTGGTTGTTGGCTTGTTTCTGTTTTGCCTTAAAACATATCTTGTACTTCCTAGAATCAAGATAAAATCATGACAGGTTGGTAGGGTTAAGAAAGGATGTTTGGGTTGTCTGTCCTTTGACAACAGAGAGCAGTCCTTTCCAATGAGCCTCAGTCAGGTGTGTTGTTGGGGGCAGGGGTTAGAGGAAAAAGTGGAAGGAGAGAGTGGTTTATGGCTGTTCGCGGGGGAAAAAAAAAAAGCAATAAAATACTTAACCCTGAGCTGCATAAGGGTCATAATCGGTATGATAAGCTATCATTTAACATGAGGAGGAAATTGAAGTTTCATTTCCTTGCTTTTGTGGCACCCCTTGAATTGGGCTGATGACACCATTCAGTCAGTCAGCGTGAGGCCTGCCTTACCAATTTTGTTTTGCAAAACAAAGCCAGTCACGGTCAAACTCAGTTGGTCAATTTCATAGATTAAGATGAGAGACCCCAGGAAAGCAAAACAGCTGGATTAGCTCTGGCTGGGAAACCACGGGTTAATCCTAGGCCAGCTTGGCAGGGAGCTCCATATGATCTTTCAGGCCCCTGGCACCCTCCCACCTCTTGCCCCTCAAGAGCTTCCCACATTCACCAGTGTTCTGGCGTTGACTCTAAACAATCTCCAGAATTTGAAGGGTAGGGCTGAGCTGAGGGTATGGATGCATTTCCCCCTTGTGTCATATGCTGACTGTCATCTTCTCATCCTGATTTCTCATATCCAGACTGGGTGGCATGGTGTGAGAGGGGGAAAAAAAAACCAGGCAGGAATCTATAGGAGCATAAACTGGGAAGAATGAAATTTTATTTAAAAATTAACAATAATACAAAATTTCTCTCAAATTCTGGGCTCCGATAGGTATACCTACTCACTCCACAACCTAAAGAAAATAGCAAGGATGAAATTTTTGTTAAAGTTCTAATGAACAGCCAGACATTTTTGTTGTCTCTAGGGTTAAGATGTTAGAAAAGAACTATTGATTCTCTTAGAGATGATTCCCATCCTGATTCCTCTCCATGTTCAGAAGTTGCTGAAAAATTGAGGCCACTTTGGAATACATCACATCAGGAGATTTTCAAAGTTCTTGTTTAGCTGAAATAATTCCATTTTCTCTTTTTCTGAATTCTGATATTTCTGGTGAAAAATCAATTCTACCAGTAATACATAAGGACTATCAAAAAGCCAAGAAAATCTGCACTTGCAATGAAGTTGCCTGAATAATAATGGGGTTTGTGTTCCAAAAGAGATTAAGGTAATGTTTAATTTTAGTTGCATGAAGGTTGTCTTACATTTTTCCAAAAGGATTTATTCCTGCAATTTTCTATGACAATCAACACAATTTAATTTTGAGGTAACCAAGAGAGGTAATTCAGTATTGTGAGAAAAGTGATGCTAATTTTGCCACAGATTTTACTGTAAAGCTATGCCACTTTCTCTGTTTCAAAATCTTTACTATAAAAAAGAAGGGAATTTGATTAGATTTTCATGAATTTTTTTTTCAAATTCTAAAATTTTATTTCTAGCCTCTAAATTTCTCTATTCTGACAGTTCTGGTCTTTATAAGATGTCCCATACCAATTGCCATACAGAATAAATTAGAATACCTTCTGGTTTCTAGAAACAGATAGCCTATAAAATAGCAACAGTCAAATGTTCTTCATGTACATAGAGTCTTATGATTAGATTTTACTAATTTGAATTCTGTGCAGACGGAAGCTTCTTTGTACATTATATTTTACAGGGATTTACTATTAAATTACTACCACAAATAAGACAGCAAGTGGAGGTTTTTAACTGCTTATGACGATAATATTTTCAAGTGGTTCTTCTCCAGAGGCTCTTGGTATAATGAATAGCACTCTGGGTATGAGCCAGGAACCTGGATCACCAGCCATTAGCTTCATGTGTCACCTTGGGCAGGTCTCTTAGCTATTCTGAGCCTTGTTTGCTTTGATTATAAATAAAGGGATTGGATTAGGAGGTTTAAAATTAATTAGCAAAGGTTTTTGTTTTAAGCAGATAAACAAGAGCATGCAGTGATTAAGTATAAATAAAGGTACTGGTGCCTTAAGTATTACAGAGAATAAAAAGGAATTTGGAAGCACTTTCTGAGTGAAGGAGGAAGAGAACATATGACTGTTGGCCACAAAAAGCGATAGCATAAATGGAGTAAAACCCCAAGTTCCATTTCATTTATTTATACACAATAAATCCATTAAATGAATGAACTTGGTTTGTACACACACTTGGTTCACCCTATGAGAAAAATAAGAAGTTTCCCTTGTCTATGAAAAAGCACCATTAAATAATAAAAAGGTTTTAGAGGCAAATATAATTAAGTTCAAAACCCTGGCTCTAATAATTCCCAGATATGGCCTATATATCAAATCACTTTAACCTCAAGATTGTTGTAAAAATTAAATAGGATAACATAAGTGAAAAGTGCTTAGCACAATGCTTGGCACATAATAGGTAACAATAGATAGTAATCCTTCCATTAATGATGGGAACATAGTCCATACATAAGTTTAAAAAAAAAAAGACAAGGTAAAAAATAATAGCTAACTTTAACTGAGTGCTTACTCGGCGTCACGAGGCACTGTTAAGTAATTTTACATATATTATCACATTTAATCCTTAAAACAATCCTGGTAAGGTAGGTACTGCATGCAGGAGACCCAGGTTCAATCCCTGGATCAGGAAGATCCTCTGGAGAAGGAAATGGCAACCCCCTCCAGTATTCTTGCCTGGAGAATCCCGTGGACAGAGGAGCCTGGCAGGCTACAGTCCATGTGATCGCAAAGAGTCACACACGACTGAGCAACTAACACTTTCACTTTCAATGTAGGTATTATCATTAGCCCCAGTAGAGAGATGAGGAAGCAGACTCAGAGAGGTTAAGTAATTTTTCCCACAGTCACAGAACTAGGAAGTCATGATGGAGTTATGATATAAAACGGCTTTGCTGTTTATAAAGGCCAAATGCTAAATTATTTCACCATTATGTCCAGCACATTATATCAAAGTATATTATTACATGCCAGATAAGTCAGCAATTAAGCATGAGTAGTTTGTATGCACATGAGATAAGCACGCATTAGAGCAAAATTACAGGAAATTGTCTCCTAGGCTAGGAATCGTACAAGCCTAAAAGAACAGGAGAATCTCCATAGGAGAGCAGAGTAAAGGAAGAGAATGGCTTTAGCAAATGAACAAAGTGAGTAATGAGCAATGTGAGCAAACAGATGACTGTAGCTACAGCAGCAACCATAAGGCAGGTTCTGGGGAGACATGTTTTGAAAGATAAACTCTGACCAGTCTGTGGGAGTCCTGAATGCCAGATTAACAACTATAAAATACTTTTATAGCATATTATATACACACAAGATACTCAGTATTTTCTGTCACAACGCAGTGAAATTTAATTTCAAACAACTACTCATGGAGTAGGAAACCTGTTTTCTATATGGGCAATGTGTACATTCAACTCAGGTTCCCCTGATCAGTTAGAATAGGAAGAAAACATGCTGGCACACTGATTTTAACTCTTACTCTGCAATGTGTTTCAGAATTTCAAAATCTTTTAAAAATTCATATTAAGATATAACTGGCATATCAAAATCTTTATAGCGGCTTATGTAGAAGTCAGGAATACCAAACTCACTGATAAAGGTAAACGATCAAAAGGCTAGTTAAAAAGGAAGAAAAGTATTCTAAGAAGATACAAGGGCATGGAATCCAGTGAAAAGGCCAGCTCAGATGGCATAGGAGATCCCAGAGTCAGGCCTCAGACCCAGGTAACCACTGAAGAGCCAGGGACAGGTTGAGGGCATCCAGACCCACAGGAAGCTAAACAGAGGGTCTGGCTTCCTACATATAATACGGTGTTCAGATTGGGACCTACAATATGCATAACAGAAAGAGGAATATAACAATGTGATTTCATTAATGTGCCTAACGGCATCACATTTTGATTTAATTTAGCATATTATGTTTCTCACCACAAAGACTACAGTGGCTTCAAAGATTCCATTTTCTCAAACCACCCCTGAGAGGCATAAAGGAACTCATAATGGTGTGCTACTTATGTGTAGCACGTAAGTGCTGATCTTGTATCTCTGAAAGGTGCAAACAAGTTATAGACGAGAACTTGGGGGTCCTAGTAGATATAGTATTTTATTTTAATTGAAACTTTGAAAAGAAAGACTAAAGCTTTAAAATCTAAAAATTTTCATCGGGGATGTTTATTCTGTAGCTAGTCATCAGATGGTTAGAAGTTTGGCATGACTAATTCTTCACAGTCCATTTGCTAAATGACACTATAAAAGCAAGTACCACTGAAAAGGATGTGATGTTTCCAAAGCTTCAACCTCATTGTAGACTGACTGTTTTATATGGGTCCGTGGCTAACCATTTTATGGTGCAAGAGGCTCTAATCACATATATATGTTAAAGACACCTTGAAATGTTCTCACATTGTCAAGGACTAGGAAAAACTATATAAAGACCAGTGAGGTTGTCATCCTGGCTCTAACATAAAGGCCACCCAGAAGGATCAGAATTTTATAATCCTGATTAAAATAAGATTTATTAACCCCTGAGATGCTTATTCTTATAAAATAAGCTTTACCCTCTCTCGCCTTGAAATGTTCTCACATTGTTAAGGACTAGGAACACTATATAAAGACCAGCAAGGTTGTCATTCTGGCCCTAACATAAAGGCCACTCAGAAGGATCAGAATTTTATAATCCTGATTAAAATAAGATTAATCCCTGAGATGTTCTTATAAAATTTTAAAAATTTTATTCTAATAAAATAGCTTTACCCTCTCTATCCCCAAAATAGAAAACTTGTGGTGAAAAACAACTGGATCTTAGTAGAACAGTTGAGAATGCTTACTAAGTTCAGTAGGGCTGCTTCTAAACTAAAGTTGAACACTGAGAGATCCAAACAATGACAGAAAGTTTAAAGAAGGATCCAGAAATTCTCATTTAGATTGAGACACTGTTGGTAGCTGTGTCTTTTAAGGACTTTATCTAATTTGTCAATCTCATTGGCACCAAGTTGTTTCTACTATTCCCTTATTGTTCTTTTACTACCTGTAAGGTCTGTAGTGATTTGACAACACTAGGCTAACTAAGCAGAATTGTTTGAGAAAGAAAAAAGGGGGGAAATTTGAGGTTGCTTGATAGACCATGTGAAACCATAACTTTCCCAAGGAGCATTCCATCGCCACCTCAGCCAAGAAATGCAGATGAGGCAAGTGGGGGAAAAAAGGAATTTTTTTATGGTTCTAGTGATGGGCTGTTGGTCGGATTAGCTGCCCATTTGTCTGCAAGCTGCTTTCTCCTCCCATTCCGAGCTCCCTGCCATCACAGTGCAGCTGCTGGCCAGGAAGCCTGAGGAAGGGGCTCCCTCTGGAGCTGATGGCAGTGGCACTTTGGAAAGTGCTGGCAGGGGGTGGGCTATAAAAAACAATTTGGTCTGGGAACAAAAGGCATCAATCTCAGCAGTGTCATCAACCCTTGAATGAGGGGAGAGAACTTTCTGGGTCACTTTGGATGCAGGAATGGAACAGACATCATATTACTTAGTCATCTCCCCTTTCCAATGGACTAAAGAATCTAGTTAATAGGAAAGCTATGCAGAACTGCTCTACAATGATTTTTTTTTTCCTTTAGTCACATCCTTCAGTGAGGTGAAAGTTATCTTCCTTACAGTCTTTATCTGAAATTGCCAGAAATCACTGGACTCTACCTTTAGAAGTAAATTTCTCTATTAAAGGCTCTCATAAGTCTGGGGATTTCTAAGATTTAATTAACTTTTATAAAGCAATTACAGATCTTAAATGAAAGGCACAGAGTTAATATCAATTTAGTTGCTCAGTCATGTCCGACTCTTTGTGACCCCATGGGCTACAGCACGCCAGGCTTCCCTGTCCTTCACCAACTCCCAGAGCTTGCTCAAACTCAAGTCCATCAAATCAGTGATGCCATCCAACCATCTCGTCCTCTGTCGTCCCCTTCTCCTGCCTTCAATCTTTCCCATCATCAGGGTCTTTTCCAATGAGTCAGTTCTTCACATCAGGTGGCCAAAGTATTAGAGTTTCAGCTTCAGCATCAGTCCTTCCAAAGGTTAGTATAGTGAATGTTAGCACAATTAGTACAGTGAATGTTATTAGAAAGCGGACTAACAAAAATAAAATGAAGTCACTCAGACGTGTCCAACTCTTTGTGACCCTGTGGACTGTAGCCTACCAGGCTCCTCCGTCCATGGGATTTTCCAGGCAAGAGTACTGGAGTGGGTTGCCATTTCCTTCTCCAGGGGATCTTCCCGACTCAGGGACCAAACCTGGGTCTCCTTCATTGTAGGCAGATGCTTTACCATCTGAGCCACCAGGGAAACTTAACAAAAATAAGGAACTCAAGAAAAAGCACTTGAAGTCAAAGTAGCAGCAAACAAGGAAGAATTGAGCCATCTCTGAATGAAAACTCAAAGCTTAATCTAAATACTTTTATATAGAGTTAACTACAAGAAAGAAAGGGCAGTATTTCTGAGTTGGGAAAGTACTTCTTGAGAGTAACTGTTCACAGTTCACAGACTTCCCTGGTGGTACAGTGGATAAGAATCTGTCTGCCAATGCAGGGAATGTGGGTTTGATCCTTGGTCCCAGAAGATTCCATATGCCTCGCCACAACTACTGAGCCAGCATGCTACACTACTGAAGCCTGTGCGCCTAGAGCCTGTCCTCCGTAACAAGAGGAACCACCACAAAGAGAAGCCTTTGCACCACAATGAAGAGTAGCCCCCACTGACTGCAGAGAGAAAGCCCAAGCAAAGCAATAAAGACCCAGCACAGCCATAAAGAAAGAAAGAAAATTATATATGAAAAGTGAAAATGTTGCGCCTAACTCTTTGCGACCCCATGGACTGTGTAGCCCACCAGGCTCCTCTGTCCATGCAATTCTCCAGGCAAGAATACCTGAATGGATAGCCAGTCCCTTCTCCAGGGATCTTCCTGACCTAGGGATCAAAACTGGGTCTCCCGCACTGCAAGCAGCTTCCTAACTAGCTGAGCCACCAGGGAAGCCCAAAATTTTATTTATATATATATATATATACACACACACACACACATACACACACACATATATATATACAAGTAACCGTGACACTTTCCAATCAAGTTGAACTGTGTCACCCTTAAGCTACGGCAGATAAACTATTGCCCTGGGTTTTCCAAGCACTAGTTTACTTTTCAAAACCCTTCACATAGAAGCTGAGGTAGGTACACCCAGGTTAGACATGTACCATATTTCTCAGCAAAGTTTAAGAAGACCGTGAAGGGTGTGTATGTGTTGGCAGCAGGGGTTGCGTAGGGTAAGGGGAGGCACTTCTACTGCTATTTAATCTCAAGTCATAAGAGAACTGCATACTTGCTTGCTTGCTTTTATGGTCTTTTTGAGTCCTAGAGAAAGGAACTAAATGAAGTTGTGTACCTTGATTAATAAGAATATCACACTATCATTCAAGATAAATGCATTAAATTACTTACCATTACTTAGTAACAAATGTGTACACAGGACTTTGGTATTACCTTGCAGGTTATGTCAGAAGGCAGTCTTCTCATTTTTCTTATTCACTCTATGTTAAACTTTCTAGTTCTGATCTATGAAATAATGACCTCAAACATGTCCAAAATTTTAAAATCCTATGGCTTTTGTTTTCCATCTATATGTATTTGTTTTTTCCCAAAACATGTCTCAAATTAAGTTTCTCTATTTTTTTCTTCCACTTAAAAAACAAAATAAATGGCAGGTCTGGGGACTGAAGATGGCTTCCAGTATAGAATTTTTCTGCCATATACAATGCAGCCACTTTTTTGCACAAGAGGAGGCTCTTGTGGGGGAAATAACCTCCTGAAGCTGGAATCTCATTGTAACAAATTATTTGCTTTTTCCTATATGCTCTTGGCCATTGTTCAAAATATAGCCATCCACTATTTATCCGTATTTTTAAGATTTTTAGCTTGTCTTTCCAACATGAGTGTTAAAGGTATTTTGAAATACAGTGTACATACCAGTTCCAGGAGGAATATGTCCCAAAACTCATATAAACATCAGGACCGAAACTTGTAAAGCATCTTGGTCATACATATACCTTGAACATAGTCTATTAATAAGGAAGTGTTGCTAACCCTATTAATGTTGCAACCAGTAAGGCACCTATCTTTCCAAACCTTTTTTAAAAATGACAAAAGCAGTAATATGAACATTGTAGAAAATTTTAAATATAGCTAAACAAAAATAAGAAAAAAAAAACACAACATTATATTACCACCATCCAGAGATTATACAGTAACATTTGAATGGGCATCCTTCTACAACTTAATCCACACATATGCACATATATGTATTTCTTTATCAAAGTGAGACTACTCTGTACATATTGCTTTGCAATATGTTTCTTCAGTTAACAATCTTTACCTTTTGAACACATTTTCATCTAATACTTAATCTAGATTCAAATCTTCCAGTTGTCTCAAAAATGTCCTTTGCCCCTTGTCTGCCTAAATGAGGGTTCAATCTAGAAACAAGTGTTGATTCTGATTATGGATCTTACATCTCTGTTAATCTAAAAGAGTCCCATTTGTCCTAACACCAATTTGTTGAAAGACAGGGGCCTCTGTCCTACAGAACATCCCATCTTGTAAATTTTTGCTCCTTTATGGTATTCTTTAGATGACCACATTATTTCCTACTACTGTAAGAAGGAAGGTTGACCTAAAGGCTAGATAATTTTAAGGTACACATGTCTGGCTAGAACATATCATAAATGATTAGTATGTTTCATGTGTGTATCTAATCAAGAGCTATATAGGATCTGAATGTTTCCCTATCAAGAATGTGAAAAACAGACCACTAGATTTTGATGATAATAGATCTTTCCCCCTCAACTTCATTTGTGAATAGTTTTAAAGCACGGAAAAATGAAAATAATACTAGGATGTCCACCAACTATACTGAATAATTGTTAATATTTTGCTAACTTTATCTTTACATGTATAAAAATAACTCTTGCTGAATCATGTGAAAATAAGTTGCAAATATAAAACAATTTACTCCTAAATATTTCAGAATGCATTCACCTAAAGATAATGACATACTCTTTTCATGCTCATATAATTTTGACTCTTTGAAATTTGGCAATTATTTCCTAACATCACCTATCATTTCCAAACCTAAACCTCCTTAATTGTCCCCTAAAGGTCTTTTATTGATTTTTAAAACCAGTATCCAGCCAAGATCTACTCACTGCTTTTGGTTAAGGTATCTCTTTGGTCGCCCTCATTTCCATCTTCAGAAGATGTGATGGAATTCCAGTTGAGCTATTTCAAATCCTGAAAGATGATGCTGTGAAAGTGCTGCACTCAATTTGTCAGCAAATTTGGAAAAGTCAGCAGTGGCCACAGGCCTGGAAAAGGTCAGTTTTCATTCCAATCCCAAAGAAAGGCAATGCCAAAGAATGCCCAAACTACTGCACAATTGCACTCATCTCACGCGCTAGTAAAGTAATGCTCAAAATTCTCCAAGCCAGGCTTCAGCAATACGTGAACCATGAACTTCCTGATGTTCAAGCTGGTTTTAGAAAAGGCAGAGGAACCAGAGATCAAATTGCCAACATTCGCTGGATCATCGAAAAAGCAAGAGAGTTCCAGAAAAACATCTATTTCTGCTTTATTGACTATGCCAAAGCCTTTGACTGTGTGGATCACAATAAACTGTGGAAAATTCTGAAAGAGATGGGAATACCAGACCACCTGACCTGCCTCTTGAGAAATCTGTATGCTCGTCAGGAAGCAACAGTTAGAACTGGACATGGAACAACAGACTGGTTCTAAATAGGGAAAGGAGTACGTCAAGGCTGTATATTGTCACCCTGCTTATTTAACTTATCTGCAGAGTACATCATGAGAAACGCTGGGCTGGATGAAGCACAAGCTGAAATCAAAACTGCTGGGAGAAACATCAATAACCTCAGATATGCAGATGACACCACCCTGATGGCAAATAGTGAAGAAGAACTAAAAGGCCTCTTGATGAAAGTGAAAGAGGAAAGTGAAAAAGTTGGCTTAAAGCTCAACATTCAGAAAACTAAGATCATGGCATTTGGTCCCATCATTTCATGGCAAATAGAGGGAGAAACAGTGGAAACAGTAGCTGACTTTATTTTTGGGGGGCTCCAAAGCCACTGCAGATGGTGACTGCAGCCATGAAATTAAAAGACGCTTACTCCTTGGAAGGAAAGTTATGATCAATCTAGACAGCATATTAAAAAGCAGAGACATTACTTTGTCAACAAAGGTCAGTCTAGTCAAGGTTATGTTTTCCAGTAGTCACGTATGGATGTGAGAGTTGGACTATAAAGAAAGCTGAGTGCCGAAAATTGATGCTTTTGAACTGTGGTGTTGGAGAAGACTCTTGAGAGTCCCTTAGACTGCAAGGAGATCAACCAGTCCATCCTAAAGGAGATCAGTCCTGGGTGTTCATTGGAAGGACTGATATTGAAGCTGAAACTTCAATACTTTGGCCACCTGATGCAAAGAGCCGACTCATTTGAAAAGACACTGATGCTGGGAAAGACTGAGGGCAGGAGAAAGGGACGACAGAGAATGAGATGGTTGGATGGCATCACTGACTCAATGGACATGGGTTTGGGTAGACTCCAGCAGTTGGTGATGGACAGGGAGGCCTGGTGTGCTGTGGTTCATGGGGTCACAAAGAGTCGGACACAACTGAGTGACTGAACTGAACTGAACTGAGTTCAGCAGTGTGCACACTGAGCAACAAGAGGAGCACCACCAAGTTCCTTCCTAAGGAACTACACTAGCATCCCAGCATCAAGCCAGCATAGCTTTTAACTGTCAGTGAGCATCTGGGCTTTATCTCAGTTTACTTTGTGCTTCAGTTAACAAGATGTGAACAAACTAAGGTAACTGAGTCTTCTATCTACATTCTTTCTGCTTATGAGAGATTTCATAGAACACTCTACTATTGGATAGTAGAAAGTGAAAGTTGCTCAGTTGTGTCTGACTCTGCAACCCCATGGTCTGTAGAGTCTATGGAATTCTCCAGGCCAGAATACTGGAGTGGGTAGCTTTTCCCTTCTCCAGGGGATCTTCCCAACCCAGGGATCAAACCCAGGTCTCCCGCATTGCAGGCAGATTCTTCACCAGCTGAGCCACCAGGGAGGCCCACGAATACTGGAGTGGGTAGCCTATCCGTTCTCTAGTGGATCTTCCCAACCCAGGAATAAAACTTGGGTCTCCTGCATTGCAGGTGGATTCTTTACCAACTGAGCTATCAGGCACGCCCATAGGATAGCAAAAGAAAACTGTAATTACTTATATACTTAACATTTTTTAAACTAATCTTTCTGAACTATGCATTAATTATGCATGTAAATACAGAATATAGGCTAGGGAAAATATAACTAAAATGCCACATTTTCTCAAAATTAAAAAATAATAAGCAATGTCTTACATCAGCCTTCTATTACTTAATACTACGTCACTGTTAAAATCATATCTTAAATTGAAAGCCATTGCAAGAAAATGACCTCCATAAAGACAGCATGAGGGGAAGGGAGAGCCAGACGGGCATTGGATGACTTTGAGACTCAGGGAGGAAAAATTACTAAACATGGGAAAGGATGCCCTAAGAGACCACAAAGCACCATCATAAGCATTCTTTGGGCAAACTTGCCAGAAGGAGCACAAGTACCCAGTCACCTTCTCAGAGTTTTCCAAAAAGTGCTCAGAGAGATGGAAGACCAAGTCAGTTGAAAAAGAAAATTTTGAAGGCATAGTAAAGGTAGACAAGGGCTTTATAACAGAGAAATGAAAACCTACATTCCTCCTAAAGGAGAAACAAAAAAAGAAGCTCAAGGATCCCAATGCATACAAGAGGCTGCCTTCAGTTTTTCTCCTGTTCTTCCAAATCAAAAGAGAATATCCCAGCATACCCATTGGCAATGTCGCAAAGGAACTGGCAGAAACATGGAACAGCATTTCAGCAGATGACAAGAAGCTTTATGAAAAGAAGGCTGCTAAGATAGAGAAAAAACATGGAGCAAAAAAGATAGTCATCAAGGCGGAAAAGAAGGATTAGAAAGAGAAGGAAGTTGAAGATGATAATAATAAGTAAGTTGATTCTAGTTTCCTGCTTGTCTAAAAGCATTTAACCTCCCTGTGCACAACTCACTCTTTCTAAAGAAAAAAGAACTGTAAAGCTGTACAAGACTTGGTTTTAAACTGTATAGTGCCTTTTTCTATATAGTTAACATACTACCAAATGTGTCTTTAGCTAGCCCTGCCCTGGTGGTATTTTCAATAGATACTAATTTTGCCTCATGTATTATGCGAGTTGTATTAATAAATTGGCAAAGAAATGTAAAGTAGGTTCTTGTTGGTGCACAAAAAATATCAATTTTACATAGGGATGGTAGTTTTACCATCTTCAATTGTCTCTGATGCATCCTATATGAATTATTGTTCTCTTAACTGAACACCACTTTGTAACTGCAAAAATAAAAAGTTGCAATTGTTTTATTGACATTCTAAGTGCTTCTCCTATTAATACCATTTTCATATTAGAAAAAGATAATACCCCAAACTAATGTTTTATCTGAGATAATGTTACCTGCTGCACAAAATAGATTTTTTTTTAAATTTATTTTTAAGAAATAATTTCACATGTAGTTACATAAACCCTTAGGAGTTACTTTTTTAAGTAGAAGCATGACTTTTATAGTAAGACAGCTCATGATTTGTTCTTTGAGGGTTTTATTTTAATAAGATTATTCTGCAACTGGATGATGACACAGTTTAGGTTTGTTGGGATTATTTTTCAGCAGCCAATCAGCTAGCCAAATCTATGGAAAAGAAAAAAAAATCTTTATGTTAATTAATGTTCACATACTTTCTTCAATATATACTCTATCAATTTAAAACAGTTTCCAAAATCACTTTAGGAATAATAAGAAAATGACCACTAAAAATTGAAACAATAAGTATTACATTAGGCAATACTGTCAAGCATAGATCCAAATTGGAAAGGAAGGTAAAACTATGTTCACAGATAACATGACCCTTGTATATACAGGTATAATATTCCTCCACCAGTTTATTGTACTTTGCAGATACAGCTTTTTTCTTTACAAATTGAAGGTTTTTGAGCCCTCTGCATTGAGCAAGATTAGCAGCACCATTTTTCCAAGAGCAACTGCTCACTTTATGTCTCCATGTCTTTCTGTGTCTGCTAATTCTCATAATATTTCAAACATTTTCATTATTGTTAGATTTGTTATAATGGTCTAGGGCTTCCCAAGTAGAGTGGTGGTAAAGAACACACCGGCCAATGCAGGAGACATAAGAGACGTGGGTTCCATCCCTGGGTCAGGAAGATCCCCCAGAGGAGGAAATGGCAACCCACTCTAGTATTCTTGCCTGGAGAATCCCATGGGCAAGAGGACAAAGGAGCCTGGTGGGCTACAGTCCATAGAGTCACAAAGAGTCAGACACAACGGAAGTGACTTATGTAGTGGTCTATGATCAGTGATCTTACTGCAAAATAATCATGACTCACTGAAGGCTAGGATGATGGTTAACATTTTTTTAGATTAAGTTATACACATTGTCTTTTTTAAGATATAATATTATTGCACACTTAATAGACTACAGAATAGTGTAACCCTTTTATATATGCATGGGGAAACCAAAAAACTTGTATGACTTGCTTTACTGCAATACTTGCTTAACCGTCGTGGTCTGGAACCTAACTGGCAACATCTCCATGGTATGCCTGTATAAAAAATTCCAAAGAATCTAAGAAAGCTACTAGAGCCAATAAATGAATATGGCAAAGTTGCAGGTTACAAGATCAATACACAAAATCAGTTGTGTTTCTACATATCAACAATGAATGATTCAAAAAGGAAATTAAGAAATCACTTTCATTTATAATAGCCTTGAAAAAATATCTAGGATAAATTAACCAACCTGTGTCCTGAAAATCATAAAACATTGCTGAAAGAAACTGAAAAGATCTAAATAAATGATAAGACCTCTCATGTTCATGGATAGAAAGATTTAATAATGTTAAGATGCTAAGATGTCAATGCTACTCATAGTGATCTACAGATTCAACACAATTCGCATCAAATTTCCAACTGCTGTTTTTGCAGAAATGGAAAAATCAATCCTTAAATTCATATAGAATTTCAAGGAGCTCCAAATAGCTAAAAAAGTCATGAAAGAAATCCAATTGAAGAATTTTCCAATTTTGTTCTTCCCAATTTTAAAATCTTCTATAAAGGTACAGTGATCAAGACAATGAGGTATATAGATATACATACAGATCAATGGAATAGAATTGAGAGTCAGAAATAAACCCATATATATAATCAACAGATTTTTGACAATGGTTCCAAGCCCATTCAATGGAGAAGATACAGTCTCCTCAACATATGGTACTTAGAAACTGGATTTCCATAGGCAAAAAATGAAGTTGACCCCTATCTCATTTACTATAAAAAATTAACTCAAAGTTTATCAATAACATAAATACAAGAGTTAAACTCATTAAAATCTTAGAAGAAAATAAAGGAATAAATCTTTATGACCTTGAATTTGGCAATAGATTCTTAGATATGACACCATAAGCATAAGCAAAAAAAAAAAAGGTAAATTAGAGTTTATCAAATATTCACAACTTTCATGTATCAAAGGACATTATCAACCAAGTGAAAGGACATGGGGCTTCCCCTAGTGGCTCAAAGTGAAGAATCGGCCTGCCAGTGCAGGAGACATGGGTTCGATCCCTGATCTGGGATGATGCCACATGCTATGAAACAACTAAGCCTGTGTGCCACAACTATTGAGCCTGTGCTCCAGAGCCTGGGAACTGCAATTACTAAGTCCACGTGCCACGACTACTGAAGCCCGAGCACCCTAGGGCATGGTGCCTAGACAAGATAAGCCACCGCAATGAGAAGCCCTTGTAACTGAAACTAGAGAGTAGCCCCCTCTTGCTACTAGAAAAAAGCCCACACAGCAAAGAAGATCCAAAAATAATAAATAAAATTATTATTTTTTAAAGTGAAAGGACAACCTATAGAAAGGGAACATTTATTTGCAAATCATATAAATATTTAAAATCTATAACATATAAAGAACTCCTGCAACTCAACCACAAAAACAATTAAAAATGAGCAAAGAATATGAATATGAACAGACATTTCTCTGAAGAAAATATACAAATGGCCAGTAAACACTTGAAAAGAGGGTCAACATCATTTGTCATTAGGGAAATGCAAACCAAAGCCACAATGACAGGCCATTTCACATCTAATAAGATGGCTACAATTATTAAAAAAAAAAAAAGGAAAAGAACAAGTGTTGGCCAGGACATGGAGAAACTGGAACACTCATGCATTGCTAGTGGGAATGTAAACGGGTGCAGCTGCTGTGAGAAATAACTTAGTGGTTACTCAATAAGTTAAACTCAGAATGATCATATGACCCAGAAAATTCACTCTTAAGTACATACTTCAAAGAAATGAAAACAGGTACTCAAACAGATACACCAGTGTTCACTGCAACATTATGTACAATAGCCAGAAGGGAGAAACAATCTAAGTATCTATCAACAGATGAATGGATAAATAATATATATATATATCATCAAATATTATTCAACTATAAAAGGGATAAAATTCTAGTACATGCTACTACATGAACTTCAAAAGCATTATGACAAGTGACGTAAGTCAGACACACAAAAAAACAAATATAATTCTTATATGTAACTTAGGTAAAATATCTAGAATAGACAAATTCATGGAGACAGAAAGAATAGAGGTTACTAAAGGGTGGCAGAAGGAGATAATGGGGAGTTATCACTTAATGGTTACAGAGTTTCTGTTTAGGGTGATGAAAGTTTTGGAAATAGGTAGTCATGATGGCTATACACAACTGTGATTATAATTAATGCCACTGAACTGTACACTTGAAAATGGTTAAAATGACAAAGTTTATCTTATATGTACCACCAAAAAAAACAAAAAAATTGTTAAGTATATATAGAAGTATTGAAAATAATGTTAAAAACAATTGTTTATTGTGGTACTGTTATCAGAACATACAGCTCAACATAATGGAATACATGCTCACAAATAGAATTTTATATGTGACAAATGTGGCCTTATAAATCAATGTACAAGAACAACTGATCAGAAAAAAAATCAATTTAGATCTTCATTTTGTGATATATATAAAAGTAAATTCCAGAGACATAGCAAAGTTAAAAATGAAAAAAACTATTAATAGAAGAAAATGAAAGTGAATATTTAGCAAAACTTTCAATGGAATAGAACTTTCTAAACTTAGATGATAAAGTAAAACTCACAATAAGAAAAAAAATTAAGGTTTGACTTACTGAATATTATGTAAAAGTCAAAATTAGAAGTTAAACAAAAAGGGAAATATTTTTGCAGCTAATAGAACAAGCTTGATATAACCAATACATAAAGAATTCTTACACCTATCCTTCTCAAACTATTCCAAAAAACTGAAGAGGAAAAAAATGCTTCCAAGCTCATTCTATGAGGCCAAGATTACCTTGACACCAAAACTAGACAAAACAACACTAGAAAAGAAAATTATAGGTCAGTATCACTGATAAGCATAGCAGCAAAAATCCTCAAAGAAAACTGAATTCTATACATTAAAAGAATCATACACCATGATCAAGTGGGACTTATTCCAAGGCTGCAAGGATGGTTCAATTTCTGCAAATCAATATAATACATCACATTCTGAAGTATAAAAATCATACAGTCATCTTAACAGATGAAGAAAAAGCTTTTGACAAAATGCAACATCCATTTACAATAAAAATTCTCAGCAAAGTGAGTATAAAGGGACGATACCTCAACATAATAAAGATCATATATGACTAGCCCACAGTAACATCATGTCCACTTTTTCCACCTTTATTCAGCATAGTGTTAAAAGTCCTAGCCAGAGCAATCAGAAAAAATTAATTAATTAAAAAAATAAAAGAAATCGGAACAGGAAAGGAAGAAGTAAAACTGTCACAATTTGAAGATGACATGATATACAGAGAAAACCTTAAAGACAGCACCAAAAAACTGTTAGAACTAATAAACTCAGTGAAGTTGCACAGAACAAATTTAATACAGAAATGTGTTGTTTCTATACACTATCAACAAAAAGAGAAATTAAGAAATCAATCACATTTACAATTGCATTAAAAAAATACCTAAGAATAAATCTAACTAAGGAGGTAAAAGACCTGTACTAAGAAAACTGTTACTACACTGATGAAACTGAAAAACAAACAAATGGAAAAATATGTTACATTCATGAATTAGAAGAATTACTATTGTTAAAATAACCATACTAACCACAAGATTTAATGCAATCCCTATCAAAATAACCATAGCATTTTCCACAGAACTAGAACAAATAATTCCAAAACTTGTATGGGAACACAAAAGATATTCAATAGCCAAAATGATCTTGAGAAACAAGAACAAAGCTAGGGGTATCACACACCCTGATTTTAAACTATACTACAGAGCTATAGTAACCAAAGCAGTATGCTACTGGCATAAAAACAGACACATAGATCAACAGAAAAGAATAGAGAACCAGAAATGAAACCACATTTATATGGTCAATTAACTTATGCCAAAGAAGACAGGAAATACAGTGGGGAAAAGACAATCTCTTCAATAAATGGTTTTAGGAAAATTAAATAGCTACATGCAAAAGATTAAACTGAACTACTCTCTCACACTATATACAAAAACAAGTGAAAGATGGATAAAGACTTAACTGCAGAGAGGAAACCATAAAATTCCTAGAAGAAAACACATGCAGTATGCAATTTTGAAATCAGTCTTAGTAATATATTTTTAAAAATAGTCCTTGAAATATAGTTAACTCACAATATTGTATTATTAGCAATATATTTTTGGATGTATTTTTCCTCAGGCAAGACTTCCCTGGTGGCTCAGACGGTTAAGCATCTGTCTACAATGTGGGAGACCAGGGTTCGATCCCTGGGTCAGGAAGATCCCCTGGAGAAGGAAATGGCAATCCACTCCAGTACTATTGCCTGGAAAATCCCATGGACAGAGGAGCCTGTTAGGCTACAGTCCATGGGGTCGCAGAGAGTCAGACACGACTGAGCAACTTAACTAACTAACTAACTAACTTCCTCAGGCAAGGGAAGCAAAAGCAAAAAAATCCAAATGAGATCACATAAAACAAAAAGCTTTTGCACAGCGAAGGAAACTATCAATGAAATGAAAAGGCAGCCTACTGAATGGGAGAAGATATCTGCAAACAATATATCTGATAAGAAATTAATATTCAGTATATACAAAGAACTCATACACCTCAACATCATAAAAACAAAAACTGAATTTAAAAATGGGCAGAGAACCTGAATAGATATTCTTCCAAAGAAGACAAACAGATGGCCAACAGACACAACATCACTAACCATCAGGGAAATGCAAATTAAAACCACAATGAGTTATCACTTCACATCAATCAGAATGGCTATCATCAAAAAGAACACAAATAGGACTTGCCTGGTGGTCCAGTGGTTAAGAATTCACCTGCTATCAGGGTTTCATACATAGCACCAGCTCCCTCGCTGCTATCTATCGAAAATCAGCCCTTGACACAAGGGTTTGAAAAAAATTAATAAAAAAGATTTTTTTAAAAATGAGAAAAACAAAACAGAAAAAATAACAGTTAAAAAAAAAAAAGAAAGAAACAAAACAAACAAAAAAAATGGAGGAAAAAAAGAATTCACCTGCCAATGTAGGGGACACCCATTCAATTCCTGGTCCAGGAAGATTACACATGTCCTGGAGCAACTGAACCCATGAGTCACAACTACTGAACCCATTCTCTAGGGCCCACATGCTGCAACTATTGAGGCCCTGAGCTACTGAGCTCCCTAGAGTCCATGCTCTAAAGGAAAAGAAGCCACTGCCACGAGAAGCCTGCGTAGTGCAATGAAGAGTAGCCCTCATTCACTGCAACTAGAGAAAGCCCACGAACAGCAATGAAGACCAAAAAAAAAATTAATTTTTTAAAAAACACAATTAACAAATGTTGGCAAGGATGTGAAAAAAGGTAACCTCATGCACTGCTGGTTGTAATTTAAGTTGATATGGCCAGCAAAGAAAGTAATAGGCTCCTCAAAAAATTAAAATCAGGAGAAGGAAATGGTAACCCACTCCAGTATTCTTGCCTGGAAAAGTCCATGGACAGAGGAGCTTGGCAGGCTGCAGTCCATGGGGTTACATGACTGAGCACGTGTGCATGAGGGTGGAGGGTGATGGGTTGTAGCAATAACCTGGTAGAACTGAAAAAAAAAAAAAAAAACAATTAAAATCAGAACTACCATATGGTCCAGCAAGTCTGCTTCCTGGTCTTTTTCTGAAGAAAACAAATACACTAATTTGAAAAGATATATGCACCCTTATGTTCACTGAGCATTTTTACAATAGCCAAGATATGGAAGCAACCTAAGTCAACAGATGAACAGGTTAAAAAGATGTGACATATACATACACATACACATACATACTGGAATATTACTCAATAGAAAAGAAAATTCTCCATTTGCAACAACATGGATAAATCTAGAAGGTATTGTGCTGTGTGAAATAAGTCAGAGAAAGATAAATACTATATAATTTCACTTATAAGTGGAATATAAATACTAAAACAAATGAATAAACAAAACAGAAACAGAGTCACAGATACAGAAAACAAATAGGCAGTTGCCAGAGGGAAGGCAGGTTGGGAATGAGTAAAAGCGGTAAGGGATATTAAGAGGTACAAACTTCCAGGTACAAAATAAACAAGTCACAGGAATTAAATGTACAGGAGAATGGGGAATATAGTAAATAATAATAACAATACAATACATTTTATGGTGACAGATGACAACTAGATTTATCATATTGAACATTTTGCAATATAAAGAAGTATCAAATTACTATGTCATGCACCTGGAACTAACACAGTATTGTAGATTAGTTATAATTCAGTAATGGAAAAAGGAATTCTTACAAAACTCCAACAGATAAGTGGATCTAAAGAAAAATAGATAATTCACAAAGGAGGAAATACAATTAAACATAGGAGAAAATGTTTAACTTTACCAGTATACATATATATATATATATATATATATATATATAAAGTTAAAGCAATTGAATTCTCATCTTTCATTTATTTTGTCTCTTATTAAGTCAGTCCAATCCCCACCCCAGTGTTTTTAACTTACATCTAAGACTTATATGGATGAAGTGAAACGAAAATTATACATTGGTAATCACAGTGTACCTTGGGATTGCCCTTTAAGGAAGCAATATGACAGTATGTATTGTGACTGAAAATATTTGTATTAGAAATAATAATGCAAAAAAATCAATAAAATTCTGAAAAAGAAGAGTAATAGAAAGGTTTAGAACTATCTGATTTTGAAATATATTACAAACCTATAATACTTAAAGCAGTATGGTACTTACAAATGAACAGACATATATAAATGAAATAAACCAACTCACCAAAATAGAAATAAACCCACAAAATGCATACAAGAACTTAGTATATATTAACAGCAGATTCTTAAATCTACAAGAAAAAAAATCTACAATAAAAACAACAACTATCTTAAATCTACAATAAAAACAAACCATCAATAAATGGTTTGGGTCAACTGAGTAACCAAATGGAAAATTAAATAAAATGTGGCATCTACCTTACTTCCTGTAACAACAACAACAAAAAAATTCCAGATGATCAAAGACATATCCATGGGGGGTGGGAGGAAATATAATATTACAATGTATTAGAAGGGGACTTTCCTGGCAGTCCCCTGGTTAAGACTTTGCCTTTCAGTGCAAGGGATGTGAGTTCAATCCCTGGTCAGGGAGCTAAGATCCCATATGACACGTGGACAAAAAGAAAACAAACATAAAGAACAGAAGTGGGCTTCCCTGGTGGCTCAGTAGTAAAGAATATGCTCCTGCCAATGCAGGAGACACGGGTTTGATCCCTGGTCCAGGAAGAAGTGTGTCACAACTATTGAACCTGTGCTCTAGAGCCCGGGAACCACAACTACTGAAGGTCATGCGCCCTAAAGCCTGTGCTCTGCAACAAGAGAAGCCACTGCAATGAGAAGCCTATGCACTGCAACTAGAGAGTAGCCCCTGGCCACCACAACTAAAGAAAGCCCTTGTGCATCAATGAAGAACAAGTACAGCCAAAAATAAATAAATAAATAAAATTATTTTTAAGAAAGCTTTCCCTTAAAGAAGCAACATTATAACAAATTCAATAAAGACTTTAAAAAATGGTCCACATAAAAAAAATTCTTCATGAAAAATGTACTACAAGGCAGCATGAGAGAATGTTATTTATGATCTTGAAACAGAAAACCTTCAAATATGACAGAAACCCAAGCCATAAAAGAGCTCAATAAATACAGCTACATAAAAATTAAAATATATCATGAAAATAGTCAAAAAAGACAGTGATAAACTACAGAAATCTATTAAAATCTACTAATCAACAAAAGGTTGATTTTTTTAAACATATAGAGTACCAATACAATAAAGAAAATACTAGACAACTGAGCCCTGGCAAATGGATTAAGGGTATGAGGAATTTCATAGAAAAGGAAATGCAAATGGCTCTAAGCAGCGTATATAAAAGATACTCAAACTCACTCATAACAAAAGAAATATAAATTAAGTTACGAGATACATTTTTCACCTATTACATTGGTTAAAAAAAAAACCCACCAAGCTTGAAAAAACATCAGGCACTCTCATTCAGTTTTCATTGGAGTATAAAATGGTACAACTATGGTGGCTTAGGCTGTAAAGAATCCACTTACAATGCAGGAGACCTGCGTTTGATCCCCGGGTTGGGAAGATCCCCTGGAGAAGGGAATGGCTACCTACTCCAGTATTCTTGCCTAGAGAATTCCATGGACAAAGGAGATTGACAGGCTACAGCCCATGGGATCGCAAAGAGTCGGACACAACTGAGCCACTAACACTTTCACACTTTGATTGTGCTGTGCTGTGCTAAGCTGCTAAAGATGTGTCCAACTCTGTGTGACCCTATGGACCGTAGCCTACAAGGCACCTATATCCATGGGATTCTCCAGACCAAGAATACTAGAGTGGGTTGCCATGCCCTCCTCCAGGGGATATGCCCCACCCAGGGATCAATCCCACATCATTTATGTCTCCTGCATCAGCACACGGGTTCTTAACCTCTAATGCTACCTAGGAAGTTCCCATACTTTCACTACAAAAGGCAATTTGCCAATATTTATCCAAAGTAAAAATACACATATCAAAAACATCAAAATAACATTCTTTTTTACTCAGTATTTCATTTGTAGAAATTTATTCTATAGATATATGGTATGCTGATGAATAAAGATATTCACTGGAGCAGTTTATAATAAGCAAGGAGTGGAAGCAAACTAAACAACCATCTATATGTGACTAATTAATAAATTGTAGAGAATCCCCTGGTAGTCCAGGGGTTAGCACCCTGCCTTTCTACTGCAGGGGGCAAGGGTTCGATTCCTGGTTGGAGAATGAAGATACCACAAGTCACATGCCCTGCCCCCCCCCAAAAAAAAATTGTACAAATCCATAATACAGATTGCCATAAACTGTTCTTTCAAAATGGGGCAATTTCGTTTATAATGCTATTTAATAATTTACAATATAAAGTAAATAAGGTAAAAAGTTATCAAAAACTATTTTTAGTAACTAGCATTTGTATCTGTGTTTTTTAGTACATCTAAAATGATATGTTTATATACATATATAGATTTTCACTGAAAGGATATACTAAAGGCTGGTAACAATGATCAACTCCAAGGAACAACTGGGTGGCTGAGGAAGAGGAATGTAAAGGAGAGTATATATTTCACTATATATCCTTTTGGAACTTTTAAACTTTATACCATATTCAGACATTGCTTATTAAAAAATTAAACAGTTTAAAAAATGTAAGTTCTTTAAGGGTCAAAAAATTTTTTTTAATTTCATGTTTCAAATTATAATTTAACTTTTTGATCTCTTTCCAAAGAGATCAAATAATGAAATAATCTCAATGTGTGAAAAGCTTTATACTCGAGAGATGTTTACTGTTACAATATTTACAACAGCAAACAAACAGCAGAAGAATGGTAAAGATAACAAAAGAAATATGTAACTATTAAAATAAACTCTATAAAACATACACTTAAAAAAATTAAAAAAACAACAAAAAAACAACAAATAAAAACATACACTTAAATACAGCAATATTTATGGGATATGTTTACATATAGTGATATAAAAAAACAAAACCTGAGCAAAGAAAAAAAAAAGAACTGAATTAGTTTCTATAGAAATACAGACTTTTTAAAAAAAGTCCAAAAACAAAACCAGTAATAGCAGCAGCTAACATTTGAGCAGCTACATACATGGCATGTGAAGAATTTTACATGCACTAATACATTTAATCCTAATAATATCCATGCTAGCTAGGTAGGTACTAATATATTTATATCCTGTTCTTGTTGTTCAGGTGCCAAATCATGTCTGATTCTTTGCGACGCCATGGACTGCAGCACACCAGCTTTCCCTGTCCTTCACCATCTCCTGGAGTTTGCTCAAACTCATGTCCATTGAGTCAGTGATGCCATCCAACCATCTCATCCTCTGTCACCTCCTTCTCCTCCTGCTTTAGTCTTTCCCAGCATCAGGGTCTTTTCCAGTGAGTCAGCTCTTCCCATCAGGTGGCCAAAGTTTTGGAGCTTCAGCTTCAGCATCAGTCCTTCCAATGAATATTCAGGGTTGATTTCCTTTAGGATTGACTGGTTTGATTTATTTGCTGTCCAAGGGACTCTCAAGAGTCTTCTCCAGCATTACAATTCAGAAGCATCAATTCTTCGGTACTCAGCCTTTTTTACTGTCCAGCTCTCACATCCATTCACAACCACTGGAAAAACCATAGCTTTGACTATACAGACCTTTGTTGGCAAAGTGATATCTATGCTTTTTAATATGCTGTCTAGGTTTGTCATATCTGAGGTTAATGATATTTCTCCCAGGAATCTTGATTCCAGCTTGTGCTTCATTCAGCCCAGCATTTTGCATTATGCACTCTGCATATAAGTTAAATAAGCATGGTGACAATATACAGCCTTGACATTCTCCTTTCCCAATTTGGAACCAGTCCGTTGTTCCATGTCTGGTTCTAACTGTTGCTTCTTGACCTGCATACAGGTTTCGCAGGAGGCAGGTAAGGTGGTCTAGTATTCCCATCTCTTTAAGAATTTTCCACAGTCTACACAGTCAAAGGCTTTAGCATAGTGAATGAAGCAGATGTTTTTCTGGAATTCTCTAGCTTTTTCTATGATTTTGGCACTCTGATCTCTGGTTCCTCTGCCTTTTCTAAATCTAGCTTGTACATCTGGAAGTTCTCAGTTCACATACTGTTGAAGCCTAGCTTGAAGGATTTTGAGCATTACTCTACTAGCATGTGAAATGAGTGCAATTTTGTGGTAGTTTGAACATTCTTTGGCCCTTCTTTGGGATTTGGATGAAAACTGACCTGTTCCAGAAATATCAATAACCTCAGATATGCAGATGATACCCACCCTTATCACAGAAAGCAAAGAAGAATTAAAGAGCCTCTTGATAAAGGTGAAAGAGGTGAATGCAAAAGCTGGCTTAAAACTCAACATTCAAAAAAATGAAGATCATGGCATCTGGTCCTGTCACTTCATGGCAAATAGATGGGGAATCAATGGAAACAGTGACAGGCTTTATTTTGGGGGGCTCCAAAATCACTGCAGATGGTGACTGCAGTCATGAAATTAAAGGCCGCCTGCTCCTTAGAAGAAAAGCAATGACAAACCTAGACAGCATATTAAAAAGCAGAGACATCACTTTGCCAACAAAAGTCCATATAGTCAAAGCTATGGTTTTTCCCTTGGATACTGTCTTGGATACTGTTTTTCCCTTGGATACTCCTTACTAGGAGATCCAACCAGTCATTCCTAAAGGAAATCAGTCCTGAATATTCATTTGAAGGACTGATGCTGAAGCTGAAGCTCCAATACTTTGGCCACCTGATGTGAAGAGCTGATTCAATGGAAAAGACCCTGATGCTGGGGAAGATTGAAGGCAGGAGGAGAAGGGGACGAGAGAGGATGAGATGGTTGGATGGCATCACTGACATGAGTTTGAGCAAGCTCTGGGAGATAGTGAAGGACACGGAAGCCTGGCATGCTGCAGTTCATTGGACTGCAAACAGACATAACTGAGTGACTGAAAAACAAAAGGATCTGTCATAGCTCTTCTTCCAAGGAGCATCTTTTAATTGCAAGATTGCACTTAAGATCTACAGTGATTTTGGAGCCCAATAAAATAAAAATCCCCTGTTCCCATTTTTTCCCATCTATTTGCCATGAAGTGATGGCACCAGATGCCATGATCTTCATTTTTTGGATGTTGAGTTTTAAGCGAGCTCTTTCACTCTCCTCTTTCATCTATATCTTACTAATGTGAATAAAGAGACTCAGGGAGAGGTTCAGTTCAGTTCAGTCGCTCAGTCCTGTCCAACTCTTTGCGACCCCATGAATCGCAGCACGCCAGGCCTCCCTGTCCATCGCCATCTCCCAGAGTTCACTCAAACTCACGTCCATCGAGTCGGTGATGCCATCCAGCCATCTCATTCTCTGTCGTCCCCTTTTCCTCCTGCCCCCAATCCCTCCCAGCATCAGAGTCTTTTCCAAAGAGTCAACTCTTCGCATGAGGTGGCCAAAGTACTGGAGTTTCAGCTTTAGTATCATTCCTTCCAAAGAACATCCAGGGCTGATCTCCTTCAGAATGGACTGGTTGGATCTCCTTGCAGTCCAAGGGACTCTCAAGAGTCTTCTCCAGCACCACAGTTCAAAAGCATCAATTCTTCGGTGCTCAGCTTTCTTCACAGTCCAACTCTCACATCCATACATGACCACTGGAAAAACCATAGCCTTGACTAGACGGACCTTTGTTGGTAAAGTAATGTCTCTGCTTTTGAATATGCTATCTAGGTTGGTCATAACTTTTCTTCCAAGGAGTAAGCGTCTTTTAATTTAGGTGTCTGGAATCAGAGTTGAGTCCAGGCAAGATGACTTCAAGACCATGTTTAGGAAATGGAACCATGAGTATCTTTTTCTTCTCTTCTTTATGTTTTTCAGTAGTTTCAGGTTTCTTACTAAATTTAAAAAAGTACTATTTTCACAATGAAAGAGAATTATTAGAGAAATAACGTGTCAATGTTTTTTTTTTTGTAAAAGTGGTAATGTTAACATGTGGGAAAGATTAAATCTTTTGTCTTCCAAAAAGGATTCCTTTTGAGAATTCTAACAAAGGCCAGACATATTATTTTGGTAGGGCTGATATTAAAATAACCTTCCCTGATTATCTCTAAGACTCTTCAGATGGGCGGGAGTATCTATAAGGAAGGATCCAGGCTGACAGTTGGCCCTGGATGATCATCCTACATCCTCATACTCAACAGTTCTTCCACCTGAATGAGCAATGTTGAAGCATCGAGTATGTGAATAAATACATATCTTCTATTTAGAAAATTTAGATATCACGAGAAATAAAAATGATTAACAAAATTCAAGTATATATCTAATTTTATCATTTGATTATATAAATTATACACAAAAACAATGCTGAGCAATTAAAGGATGCAATGATTGAAAATGTACTTAGAATGTTTTTTTTAAGAGTCAAAACACAGCAAGAAAATAAGCACAGTTGACCCTGGAGCAACAGAGATTTGAACTGTGGGGGTCCACTTACGTGGAGACTTTTTTCAATAGTAAATATGACAGTATTACACAATCCACAACTGGCTGACCACAGGATGCAGAAATCACAGATACAGAGGAACTGAGGATACAAGGGCCTACTATAAATTATATGCCAGATTTTTTAAAGTATTTATTTATTTTGGCTGCACTGGGTCTTAGTTGTTGCACATGGGAGCTCTTAGTATGCCAGACTTTTGACTGTGCAAAGGGTCAGTGCCCCTAAGTCCTACTCTTACTCAAGGGTCAACTGTAATCAAATGTCATACAAAAGAAAGTATCTAAAATGTATATAAAATAGCTTTTTTAAATGACTTTCTATATATTTCAAAGAATATTTTAATTCTGAAAGCTATAGACAGTATTCTTTAGTATGAATAAAAAGACTTCTTACAAAAGGATCTGCTGGTTTTTGCTTACAAAGTTCTGTGAGTCCTTTAAGCAGAGTTGGCGTTACATACAAATTTAAATAGTCCTTAGCAGCTTGTCCAACTGGAATGGGCTCAACAATCACTGCAAATACAAATGTATTCCCATTAAAGCTAACATAAATGATGAAATATTATACGGTCATTAAAAAGGACACATTCAAAGAAATTTTAATGACATGAGAAATACTTGGTTTTTCTTTTTTAAAAAAAGTAAACAGAAATAGATACATAGCAAATAGTTCGTTCAAAAACACAATCACACACACACAAAAATAAGACTCATACAAATAGCAAAAAATACATCAATATATTGATAGTGCTCACACATAAGATTCTGATTATATTTTCAATAATCTCTTTTTTTGTATTTCCATTTCCATTTTTTAACAGTAAATATATAATGGACAATGTTATGAAAAGCTAAAAGAATAAATATAATCTAGATTAATTCATCACAAAAATTAACTCCTGTCAACAAAATGGAGGCAGTTTGCACAGTGGAAAATCCCATGGACAGAGGAGCATAGCAGGCTACAGTCCATGGGGTCGCAAAGAGTCAGACACGACTGAGTGACTTCACTTCACTTCACAGATACAAGTGAATAATACATGCTTCTTGCTCTCTTATAAACTATTGAATATACATATAAATTCTATTTCTATGATGGTATATATTAATATTGCTGCTTATTTTTCAATTGTAAAATAAACTATCTAAGATTTAAGGAAATTTTAGTCTTTTCAGCTTTGTTTGAACACTATAGGTGACCCAGACTTGCAATACAACAAAAAACATTTTTCTACCAGAAACAAAAAGGGTCCCAGTATCTCTACATCCTTGCCATTGATCATAGCTATTCTAGTGGATAAGCAAAGGTATCTCATGGTGCTTTCGATTTGCATTTCCTCACTGATTATGCTGAGCACTTTTTCATGTACTTATTAGCCTGTTATCTTTTGTGAAATGCCTATTCAAATCTTTTGCACAGTTTTTAATTCAGTTGTTTGTATTGAGTTGTAAAAATTCTTTATATTAATATATTCTAGATACAAGTGCTTTATCTGATATATGATTTGCAAGTATATTCTCCCAGTCTATGATTTATCTTTTCATACATTTAATGACGACTTTTAAAGAAGAAAAGCTTTGAATTTTGATGTAGTCCAATGTATCAATATTTTATTTTACAGATTGTATTTGTGATGTCATATATAAGAACTCTTTGTTCAACTCAAGGTAATAATGATTTTCTATATTTTCTTCCAGTTAGAGGAGTTTGTGATATGAGCTCCCTTTTGCTTAGCAGTCAGTCAGGAATGATATACAAAACCCTATATGATGGGTCACTAAAGCAAGTTATAAAGATATTCTAGGACATATTCCTAATCCTTGAAAAAGCAGGTGCTCTTCCTAAAAACCAAAGCTAGTTTTTAGCTCTTTTTTTTTTTTTTTTTAGTTTTTAGCTCTTATGTTTAGGTCTATTTGTGTGTGGTGTGAAGCAAGGGTCTATACTGGGTTTTGTTTTCGCATGTGGATATCCAGTTGTCTTTGCACCATTTGTTGAAGAGATCACCCTCTCCCCATCAAATTGTCTAGGCACTTTCATGGAAAATCAATTGGCCATAAATGTAAGAATCTACTTCTAGATTCTCAATCCTGCTTCATTGATCTTTATGTCTATACCTAAGTCAGGACCATACAGCCTTAATTACTGTGGTTTCATAACAGGTTGAAATCAGGTTAGTGAAAGTCTTCCAACTTCGTTCCTCGCTTTCAAAATTGCCTTAGCTCTTCTAGATCCTTTACAATTCCATATACATTTTGGAACTGACTTGTTAATTTCTACATAAAAGCATGCATAGACTTTGATAGGGACTGCATTAAATTTATCCATCAATTTGGAGTGAACTGTCATCTTGACAATATTGACTCTTCTGATCCAGGAAAGTGTTAGTTGCTCGGTTGTGTCCCACTCTTTGCAAATACACAGATTGTAGCCCGCCAGGCGCCTGTGTTCATGGAATTCTCCAGGCAAGAAAACTGGAGTGCATTGCTATTTCCTTTTCCAAGAGACCTTCCTCACTCAGGGATCGAACCCAGGTATCCCACATCACAGGCAGATTCTTTACCACCTGAGCCAGCAGGGAAGCCCCTAAAAGGGGATGTCTATTTATTTACATATTCTTTCATTTCTCTCAGCAACATTTTGTTTTGTACTCTTCAGTGCACAAGAATTGCACTTCTTTTGTTAAATTTATTCTTAAATATCTTATTGTTTTTGATGCTATTGCGAATAAAATTGTTCATCTTCATTTTTGGATTCTCTATTTTTGAAAATCATTTATTATTTGTCTCTGGCTACTTATTATTTGAATTTTGGAGACTTTCCACTAACCTGATTTCAAAACCTTTAATGAGGAACAACTGACACTTGGCTGCTGGGGAAGGGAGGCCAAGCCTGGCTGGTACCCTGAGGCCTGGGAAACTTGGATCTTCAGATAATATCAGAATTCCTCCTGGGAACATTGACTCTATCTATGCTTGGTACCTCTGAGATGAACTGATATTTCTCTGAGATGAACTGATGAATTGGAGCTATGGTACAAAAGAAGAAGTGCTGTCCTTGGTTACTTGACTACTTAATGATTGAAGGGGTCAGGCACGCAAGCAGTAATAGTGTGGCCCAGATTCTGGAACTGCTACTTGATGAGTACTGTGTGCAACAGCTAAAGAAGTTTGAGGGCGAGACCTTAGTGTCAGTCATTGAAGAGGGCCCGGAACTTCCAGAAGACGAGGAGAAAAAGAAATAGGAAGAGGGCCTCCCTAGTGGCTCAGTGGTAAAGAATTCATCTGCCAGTGCAGGAGACAAGGGTTTGATCCTTGGTCCAGGAGGATCCCACATGCTGTAGAGCAACTAAGCCCGTGTGCCATACTAAGCCTGTGCTCTGGAGCCTGGGAACTCCAACTACTGAGTTCACATGCAGAAACTACTGAAGCCCATGCACTGCAGAGCCCATACTCTGCAACAAGAGAAACCACTACAATAAGAAGCCCATGCACTGCAACTAGAGAGCAGACCCACTTACAGCAAGTAAAGAAAAGCCTACACAATAACAAAGACTCAGCACAGCCAAAAATAAATAAGAAACAGGAAAAGAAAAAGTTTCAAACCCTCTGCAAAAGAGATGGTTGTATCAAACCTACTGGTGACACCCCTGTGCTGCATTGTCACGAGCACGTACAGCTGGATAGCAAACATGGAAAGAATCATGAAGGCTCAAACCCTAAGAGACAACTCAACAACAGGTCATAGTGATAGTAAAGTTGCTCAGTCGTGTCCGACTCTTTGCAACCCCATGGACTGTAGACTTCCAGGCTCCTCTGACCATAGGATTTTCCAGGCAAGAATACTGGAGTGGGTTGCCATTTTCTTCTCCAGGGGGTCTTCCCGACCCAGGGATCAAACCCAGGTCTCCCACATTGCAGGCAGTCTCTTTACCATCTGAGCCACCAGGGAAGCCCTGGCAGCAAAGAAGCACCTGGAGGTAAACCCCAGACCATTTCCTCATCAAGACCCTGAAGCAAAAGGCTGATAATAATGACAAGTCTTTGAAGGACCAGGTCATCCTACTGTATGAAGTGGCTCTCCTATCTTGACTTTGGTCTGGAGGATCCCCAGACCCATGCTAACAGGGTCTACAGGATGATCAAATTTGGTCTTGGTATCCACGAGAATTACCCCACTACTGACAACAGCAGTGCTGCCATAGCTGAGATGTTGCCCTTGGAAGGAGATGATGACCGTTCTCATATGGAAGAAGTAGACTAAGCTCTGCCTGAGGATTACGTGGTTACGTGTTCAACACTCTATCTCCATTTCTTCTGATAACATGTTTTCACATATTTATTTTTATTAGCATTTAAAAACACGTATGGCACGACAACTGCTTTAGGGGAAAGTTAAGATTTCTATTAAGTGTGATACTTTAGGCACTGAAGTAGAGCTAGCTTTTTTTTCCTAGTTTCATGTTGGCTTATTTTAACAGATGGAAGTAGTGTTTGTTGTACCGTGTATGTAACCTGTGTTAACTTCTCAATCTGAAGTGTTTAGCTATCAAGCAAATCTCATCAAATCTCATCACTAAAGTGTTCTGAAGTATATACCTTGATGTTTAAAAGAAAAGTACTCATTAAAGCAACTTTCATTTTCTGCGATCTACTTTTTAAACCTTCCAACCCCTACAGTCATAGTACCGCATGTGCCAGGACCCTAGAAATTAGTATGTTAAACTGAACCAACTTGATGGGAGTCACTATCCATATATAGGGATTGTTTATAAAGAAAAATAATATTTAGAATAGCAAAATTATAAGCTTACCTAGGCATGTTGCAAAGCCATTTGAAAAATAACTCAGAACAAGTTTTGTGAGTGGAAATGTGGTGTTCAAGACACACACTTAAGAGTTGGAACAAATACAGATATATAAAAAAGAAAAAAATGCTATTATGAAACCACAATATTAAGACTGTATGGTACTGACATAAGAACAGACAATAAAGATCAATGAAGCAGAACTGAGAATCTAAATGTAGATACTTACATATATGTCCAACTGATTTTTGACAACAGAGTTGGATGAATTAATGAGAAACTAAAACGTGCTTTCACGTTTCTCACATAAATAAATTTTCACTGTACTTTTAAAGGCTTTTTCATGGCAGAAGTTATACATTGCATTGTATATTTATTTTTCTGGCCTTTTAAAATAAAATCATCTTGACAGAGCAGGGATATCTTATTCATTTTTGTATTTCTGGCACAACTCAATAACTCAATAAACTTACTGAATGAATGGAATGTAGTAAAGCTTTGAATCAGCAATCCCTATTAAAAAGGAAGAGCACTAGCTTTTTCAAGAATTTAGGAATATGTCTTAGAATATCTTTGTAACTTGCTTTAGTGACTTATAGTATAGGGTTCTGTACATAGTTCCTCACTGCTAAGCAAGAAGGAGCTCATATCACAAACTCCAAAAACCTTCTCTCAAGGACTTCACATTCTCATAGCAAGAGATCTACGGTGTAGTAGGTAATCATTTATATCTATCCTACAACTGCTGCTTCTCAAATGTCTAAGAGGGTTAATTAATTAATAATATCAAAAGCAATACAAACTAACAGTCTAAGGATATAACCCTATGAGTAAGACAGGCTTCTAAAAAATTTGTTCCACTTAAGATAAATGAGTTTTTAACTCTATTTTAGTTAAAAGCTAAGGAGAAAAAGTATAATTCACTAGTAGGACAAAATCTAAACATCTACCACATCAAAAAGACATCTCATGTTCAAGATGTGCCCCCAAATAATACAGAAGCAGGAGAAATACAAGCAGGAGTGATAGATGAAACAAGACTGGTCTAAATCAACTATACTTCCATTTTTTTTTTTAAAAAGCAGACAGACCAAAATCATTGAAACTGAATGATGGGTTCATTAGTGGCTTATTATACTATGTGATCTTCATTGTTGTTCACTCAGTCATGTTTGACTCTTTGTGACCCCATGGACTGCAGCACGCCAGGCTTCCCTATCCTTCACCATCTCCCCAAGTTTGTTCAAACTCATGTCCATTGAGTTAGTGATGCCATTCAACCATCTCGTCCTGTCATCCCCTTCTCCTCCTGCTTTCCCAGCATCGGGGTCTTTTCTAATGAGTCAGCTCTTCCCAACAGGTGGCCAAAGTACTGGAGCTTCAGCTTCAGTCCTTCCAATGAATATTCAGGACTGATTTCCTTTAGGATGGACTGGTTTGATCTCCTTGCAGTCCAAGGAACTCTCAAGAGTCTTCTCCAGCACCACAGTTTAAAAGCATCAATTTGTCAGCACTCAATCTTCTTTATGGTCCAACTATCACATCCATACATGACTACTGGAAAATCCACAGCTTTGACTAGACGGACCTTTGTTGGCAAAGTAATGTCCCTGCTTTTTAATATGCTGTCTAGATTGGTCATAGCTTTTCTTCCAAAGAGCAAGCGTCTTTTAATTTCATGGCTGCTATGCTATCTCCTTTTGTGTAAATATTCCAAAATAAAAACAGCTCCAAAGAAAAAGATACCTTAAGGGGATAGATACGACAGAAATTTCTGTCACAGTAAGAATTAAGTATGTAGTAAGCAAATTCTTTTTTGTATAGGTATCTTTAAAACAGTTTTTGGTTCAAAAATCCGAACTTTTAAATCTCCAAGACAATTTTCAGTTTTCTTTGAATAAATCTTTAGCAGAAAAATACTGAGGAATAGGTCTAAATTACTGAAAGAAAAAAAAGGCCAAAAAAATTTTCAAAACTGCCCAATGCTTTGGCTTTTTTCTATATAATGAAAATCACCAAATTTCTTTTCTGCTCTAAAAATATTATTGAAAATAAGAATATCAGTGTTGTTCCTCATTATACCCACTTCTAAAAAGCTTGTAACTTCACAGGATAGAAACAAAAAAAAGGGGATGGAGAACTATAAATTTCATAAAAGCATGAGTGTTTGTTAGATAAACAGTAAACTGTTATTAGAGAATATGGCAAATCCATCAAAAGTGCCAAAGAGTCTCTTTTCATTTGTAACAAATTCGACTAATGCATTTAGGGATAACTAAAAGGAATAATAACACAGAAGAAGAAAAACCCTTGATATGCCCAGTCCAAAATAAAGGAAAGAAAGGTAAACTCTTCTCAAAAGATTCCCTAGAGGTCACAATTTCATTCTGAGAAAAACATTAAGTTTTCTATTCTTGGCTTCAAATTGTTAAGTAACTACAACTTGAAAATATGACAGAATATACTGGAGATAAACCCTGTTATCTTCCTTCCCAGCTACATCTCCAAAATTGAGAGAGAAAGCAAACAAGTAAATGCAATTAACTAATTACTCATTTGTAACTCACCTGCAGGAAACATGAATCGAATTTCTCTTTCTGCTGCAGCAAAATCATTACTTCCATGAAGTGCATTTCTTAGCTCATCTGTGCCATAAATCGCCCTCAGACTGAAAGCAAGTTAGAAATGATGACCACCCAATCTGACATTCTTTCCTTACTTTTTACTTGTGTACTCTAATTAGAAATTTTACAGAAGCATCTCCATTTCTCACACATGGAGGTTTTAATCTATTTTGATTTTAAGCATAAATCTATCTACATGAGGGTCAAATATATTTAAATATGCAGGAGAGATATACTGAAAAAATAGTTATCTGGGTGAAAGAAAGGTGTTATCTTGTGACAAGTGAAAAAACGATGGTATTTTCAAAAGTGTCAAGAACTCAATGTCCTCTGGTTTCTAAACATTAAAGATAATGCTGAAAATCTGAGTTTCTAATCTCTATTACCAACATTCTACGAAATACCATCCCAATTATCCCATGAAAATTCCTATACCAGTGGCAGTTTAATTCAAGAATGAGAGGAAAATAAGGCTAGTCAACCATAAATCAAACATTCTCTGAGACCTTTTGTGGTATTTGATATTAAAGTACACATTTAAGTAGTTAAAACACAGAATGAACCTTCCCCACCCAACCCTGCATCACCACCAAAAAAAAAAAAAATCAGGTTATTCAGGAAAACTTTCAAATTAAAGGAAATTCTTATTACAATGAAATCAGATTTTTCATTTTCATAGTTGGATTCCATTTCTCCTCTAGGAAAGTTACCTGTCTGGGTGTGTCTCCTTAGCTACTAAGCTATTACTTGGTCCCAAGAGTTCTTTCCAGTAAGAGATGGCGTTATATCTAGCTAATACCATGGCAACAAGTGGTCCAGAACTCATGTAAGCTGTTAAATTGGGGAAAAACATTTTCCCATATTGTTCCACATAAAAGTTACTACAGTGCTCAGGGCTGAGATGTAGTTTTCTTCTCTAAAAGAGAAACAAAGTCAACAAAAGCATTATTGACAGTTCAGTAATACCTCATTAAGTCACTAATGGGCTTCCCTTGTAGCTCAGCTGGTAAAGAATCCGTCTGCAATGCAGGAGACCTGGGTTCAATCCCTGGGTTGGGAAGATCCCCTGGAGAAGGGAAAAGCTACCCACTCCAGTATTCTGGCCTGGAGAATTCCATGAGCTGTATGTATAGTCCATGTGATCGCAAAGAGTTGGACACGACTGAGCAACTTTCCCAAGTCACTGATAACTTGAAATAGTACCAATCTGACCACAAAAGACACACGTGTACCCCAATGTTCATTGCAGCACGTTTACAATAGCCAGGACATGCAAGCAACCTAGCTGTCCATCAGCAGACAAATGGATAAGAAAGCTGTGGTACATATATACAATGGAATATTATTCAGCTATTTAAAAGAATGCATTTGAATCAGTTCTAATGAGGTGGATGGAGCTTATCATACAGAGTGAAGTCAGAAAGAAAAACACCAATACAGTATATTAACACATATATATGGAATTTAGAAAGATGGTAACAATGTCCCTATATGTGAGACAGCAAAAGAGACACAGATGTAAAGAACAGACTGTTCTGTTCTGGACTATGTGGGAGAAGGCAAGGGTGGGATGATTTGAGAGAATAGCATTGAAACATGTATATTACCATATGTGAAACAGATTGCCAGTCCAGGTTCGATGCATGAGACACGGAACTCAGGGCCAGAACAGGGATGACCCTGAGGGATGGGATGGGGAGGGAGGTAGGAGGGGGGTTCAGGATGGGGAACACATTTACACCCATGGCTGATTCGTGTCAATGTATGGCAAAAACCACTACAATACTGTAAAGTAATTAGCCTCCAATTAAATAATTTTTTTTTAAATGTAGGCTGTAAATAAGAATTATTACTTAAGAAAAACTACTCTTGTTTGGCAGCCTTCTTCAACCTATGGTATGTTAATGGTGGCTCAGCAATAAAGAATCCACTTGCCAACGCAGAAGAAACAGGTTCAACCCCTGGGTCAGGAAGATCTCCTGGAGAAGGAAATGGCAACCCACTCCTGTATTATTGTATGGGAAATCCCATGGACAGAGGAGCCTGGCAGACTACAGGCCTTGGGGTCACAAAAAAGTCAGACATGACTCAGTGACTAAAAAACAACAACATTAATAACAAAATAATCTTACCTCCTTAAAGTAAAAACATGCCAATCTTCAATACCTTGTTAATACATACTTCGTATAAAGTAAAAAATACTTTAGAATATTCCAAATTCATCTTTCCCTACCTTTTTGTGAATTTTCCTACATTATTTTAGAGAACTGGTCTCATTATGGTACTTTGAAGTAGTATGCAACATGACGCAGTAAACAAGTTTTTCACTTGTTTACTTATTCCGGTTCTGCCATAAATATGTTGATTCAGAAAGAGCTTAAGTAGTTAGCATTAAGCTTGTTAATTTGAAAGAAAATGAAATGTTTGAGACAAAGAAACATTAATTTCTTTCACAAATGAGAAGCTATATGAATTATTAAATTTAAAAAAATCATAGAAGCCAAGTCAGTCATTCTTCCAATTTTTCTATTTTAACTCCATTCACAAGTCACTTCCTGCTTACTCAACTGCTGTTCAAAATTGCTGTTTAGAGAAACCAAATCTAATCACAGGCAGAAACGACAAATCTACCATCATTCAGCTATCTAAGATTCACATTTATTGCTCATTAAACACTTGGAATAAAAGAATTTGTATTTCCAAAAAAAAAAAAAAAACCCACAAAACTATCCTATGTCTTCAGGTTCAGAAACTTGATAAAATTGCTTGGTTTGTAGAGAGGGATCTAAACTGCCGCAGTTCAAGAAGCCTGGAAAGATGCTTACTAGGTAGTTCAATACTGCTATGAACAGTCTCTACTGGACAAAAGCTAACATTCTCACAGTCAAGGATCAGTTATGGAAGCCTGCTAAGTCACTTTAGTCATGTCAACTCTTTGCAACCCCATGGGCTGTAGTCCTCCAGGCTCCTCTCTCCACAGGATTCTCCAGGCAAGAATACTAGAGTGGGCTGCCATTTCCTTCTCCAGGGATCGTCCTGACCCAGGGATCGAACCCGAGTCTCTTACGTATCCTGCAGGCAGGTTCTTTACCACTAGCTCCACCTGGGAAGATCTACTACTATTAAAAAAAAAAAAAAAAAGGTAGCTGACATCTGTTTTCATATTAAAATTCATATAGTCAAGAAACAGAAGAAATCTGAGAAGTGATAACAGCACTTATTTAGTATAATCGTTGATTCTATTATTTTAAAATTAAGACATGCCTGTATTTGTGATTCTCATGCCTATTGGTTTGAGTAATTTTGTTGTTGCTGGGTTAAAAATCTGTTGCACTGTAAGCACTTAACTGCCACATATCCCTTAACAAGCAAGGGAAGCTATCTTTTGCAGGTATGCCAGCTAATGTAGCATTATTTTAAAAACTGAGACCTCATTTTAAAGTAAAGTTGAAAAAAAATAAAGTTGATACTGAATCAATGATTCCATCAATTGCTTCCAAATTAGATCAGATAAACTTTTTTGTAATTTATATTAGTATTTTCATGAGATAATTCTCTGGCAGTCCAGTGGTTAGGATGCTGTGCTTTCACTGTAGAGGACATGAATTCAATCCCTGGTCAGGGAACTAAGATCCTGCAAGCCATGGCCAAAAGATAAGCAAATAAACAAAAAAAACAAAACAAAGCATTTTCACAAAGAGAAGTGAACTTAATATCAGAAAAGGAGGTTGGTCCAGTGGGTAAGACTCTGCACTCCCAATTCAGGGGGCCTTGGTTCAATCCCTGGTCAAGGAACTAGGTCCCACATGCCACAAGAGTTTGCTGTGGCCCCCACCAAAAAAAAAAAAGGTCCTGCATGCAGCAACTAAAGATCCTGAGTGGTACAACTAAGACCCAGCATAGCCAAATAAATAAATTAAATATAAAAAAAAAAAAAAGGAACCAACAGTTTGTTGTAACACAGGAAAGACTGCCACCTACTAAATGAACACATCATTTTTTAGAAGGTTTTTTCCTAGACAGGAAAAGAAAGCCTCAAGTTCAATGAACTCTCAACTACAATAAAGCCTATTTTAAAGCGTATAATACATAGGACAAAAATGATTCCACTGACAAGAGACACCTGGAACAGCAAAGTCATAGAGACAGAAAGTAGAATAGTGTTACCAGGGACTGGGGAGAGGGCTAAGCACAAAGCTAGTGTTTAAAGGGTACAGAGTGTCAGTTTGAGATGATGAAAAAGTTCTAGAGATGGTCAGTGGTGACAGTTGCACAACAATGTGAAGGTACTCTAATGCCTTTGAACTGAAACAGTTAAAAAAGTAAATTTTATGTTGTATATATTTTATCACAATTAAACCAAAAAGAAGCATACTACATACCAAGATGTTCTTTGGTTTAAAATTTATTGCTGACTAGAGAAAGTGCAATGGCACCCCACTCCAGTACTCTAGCCTGGAAAATCCCATGGGTGGTAGGATTTTCATGGACTGCATGGTAGGCTGCAGTCCATGGGGTCACGAAGAGTCAGATACGACTGAGCGACTTCACTTTCACCTTTCACTTTCATACATTGGAGAAGGAAATGGCAACCCACTCCAGTGTTCTTGCCTGGAGAATCCCAGGGACAGGGAAGCCTGGTGGGCTGCCGTCTCTGGGGTCGCACGGAGTCAGACACGATTGAAGTGACTTAACAGCAGCAGCAGAGAAAGTGTTAAATATTAACATTTACACGGTTTTTTTCTTTTATAAGAAGGTTTAATTTCTACCACTTGCTGCTTAATTACTTTTTGACTAATTCTTTTCAAACTTTTAAGAATCAAATTGGAAACTTTGTCTTATTTGTATGTTTTGTCTTTCTTCTAAAATTAATGAGTAACATACTTTGGGGGTTAAAAAATTCAAAGTAATATAAAAAGGTTCATACTGAGAAAGTTGATTCCCATTCCTGTCCTAATTCAGCCTGTTCTTCCTTACCTTCTATATGCAACCATTTTTTAATGTTTATTTAAAATTCACTTTGTAAATTCTTCTAAATTCATTTTGCAAATACTGGCAAACATGAATATATATTACTTTTTCTCTTTCTATCATAGAAAAAAGCTACATATTGTTCTGCATCTTGGTTTTTTCCCTAGCAGGACACAGAGAGGTTCTTCATTGCTCTTTTTACAATTAGTTGCATAGTATTCAATTTGGCAGATTCATCAGGGTGAATTTAACCAATTTCCTAATGCGGGGTTGTTTTCAATTTTTTGCTTGTAAATAAACAATGCTACAAAAAATTACCTAGATACATGTCACTGAATATTAATACACAAGTTGTAGGCGAGATTCCCAGAAGTAGTACTGCTGGGTCAAAGGGAAGATGCATCTGTAAATACTGATAGAAAATTGCCAGATTCCCTTCCATAGGGGTTATGTCATTTACTTTTGTATTCTTGCCAGATGGTAGTTCAGTGTCATTTTAATTTGCTTTTTTCCTGCTTAAAGATTGAGCATCTTTTACCATGTTTTAGAAGCATTTTTATTTCTTTTTCCATGACCATCCACATGTACTGCCCATTTTCAACTGAATTTTTATCCTGTTTGAGGAGCTTTGTATACATTTGGGAGATAGTCTTTATGAGCTACAAATATTTTTTCCAAGTTTGTCACCTGTGTTTTGACTTTGCTTATTATGCTTATTTGGCCATGCTCAAGTTTTTTATGTTTATATTTTTATCAATCTTTTATTTTACAGTACCCAGTAAAAAGGCTGTCCCCTTCCAAGAATAAAAAGAAACTCAGCCATTTTTCTTCTAGAGTTTATATGGTTTAATTTTTTAATATTTAAATGTCAAATCCATTTGGAATTTATCCTGGTATATATAGTATAATATTTGAGTCCAAATTTTTTTTTAAGTGGCTACCCAGTTTTCTAACAACATTTATTTAAAAGCTCATCTTTACCTGAATCTTTTATTATTTCTTTATACATTCTTGCATTACTACTCCCTTAAACTTTCTTGTAGCATCTCACCCTCAGCCTCCATGTATCCTTCTAAGTACATTCAAAAACCCATCTTTCTGAAGACTGAAGTTATCTTTTTTATTTTTTAAAAGATTCAACAAGCAATATGACACTGAGTAAATGTAATAAAAAGTGAAATTTCAAATAAGAATGGTACAAAAAAGGAAAATTTTAAATATTCCATTCTATTTGATAGTCTTTATATATTCATTTTCAAACTACTAACTGTAGAACAAGGAAAAGGCTTAAAACATTAAATTAAAAAAATACAACAGTCTAAAAATTCATCAAGAGAAGATCAATAGACTGTGGTTTATTAGGACAGAGGAGTATTTACACAGAAGTTAGATTCAGATGTAATGATCTGGCATGCTATCTGAGGGAGGGTAAAGAGGGTCCAGGGAGGGCGACTGTCCTACTTTATGGGGGAAACATATTTGTAAATGCATATAAAAATTCCGGAAGAAAAGAAAGTGTTAAGTGATTGTCTCTGCAGATTGAGACTTGAGTTGGGAGAGGAGAGATGGGAAAAAGAAGTTTCACTTCTCATTTTATATATTTTTGGAAAATTATCACATATAACTTTTATATTCAGAAGAGTAAACCTAAATTTCATGCTAAATACTAAGGATTGAACTGGGCTAACACATATACATAAGCATTTTTAAAAGGTAAAATCAAAGGTATTCTAAAACAAGTTTAGGGATATAACTCTATGAGTAAGAAGAGTTTTCAAACATATCTTTTACTTAAGATAAAGTGAATTTTTAATTCTATTTTAGCTAAAAGCTAAGGCAGAAAAGTCTAATTCAGTAGAGAGGAAAAAAACATGATCATACTGCCCGGAAGTTACCTGAACAATGGTGAATCCAGATCTGAGAATAATATCTTGTATCTCCTCCTCTTTGTCAACAATATCTGGTTTGATAATAGCCAGAGTCTTTTCTACGTAGATCTGAGGTGGGGGCATTGATAGCTCCATTCTGGCTTTTCAGCTACAATTTAAGATTCTTCATGCGTATCAACTGCAATGACATGCACCCGCACCCCCAACTTAATGTAATTGTGACTAAACAGCATTACCAGGTGCTTGATTTTTATTAATTTATAAAGCTGGAAACTGTAATAGTTTTTTCCACATGCAGTGTCTCAGTAAAAAGATTTTTACTCTGTCTCCTGCCACGGGTTTTCCTAGGTGCTTTCATTAAATTAGGAGAGCCCAAGGAGCAAGGCAAAGCCGAGGACCCCAGGGGCCCAGGAGGAGACTAGGTCTGCAACTCTCCACACCACTTAGCACCACCCTCCACAGTGCACACACACACACCCTCTCTCCACCCTCTCCTGCCACCAGGACGCTTAGGGTAAGGCCCGGCTGGAAAGCAGAATTCCTGGGTCCCCTGAATCTCTGTGGGCTGCACCCCCAGATTCCTTCAGAGTCCGGCCCTCATCTAGGCACTCACCTTAGCCTGGGCTCCTTTAGTGTCACAGATTGTTGCTAGGAGACCAGAAACCCAGCTTAGAGACGGTGGCTGCAGAGGGCCAATTCCAGTAGAGCACTTCACAGTCTTTGGGTAGCTCCTTTTAGCCAAGAAAGGGAACCCGCCACAGGGATTTTTATCCCCTTGCAAATCTTAAAACCAATAGATGTTTTCTAACATTTTCCTCATAACTTATTTTATTTCATCCTCCTAGTCATTCGAAGGACACTTGTATTAATATCCACTTTACAAATGATGAGATAAATCATTGGTGCTCTCCCTCATCCTACCCCCAAAACCTTCCATTGTATGTAAGAAAATCCATGTCAGATACCTTCCATATTTCACCAGACAATGTTATCCCCTCTACTCCCAGCTTCTATAATCATTAAAAGGTAATTTTTGACTTGTGAAATAACATTTATTTAAAGAGCAGTAAAAGAGGTTTAATCTATTTATCTCTAAATTAACCTTACGGAACAAAGATGTGGGCAACATATTATGGCATAACCCCAAATCTCAGTTTTCTTTGTTTTCTTTATATCATGTCCACAAGCACCTTTAACTCTTTGGTTGTAAGTTAAGGTATAATTCTTATTAGAAAAGACAACAGAAAAATGGTAAACAAGTATTGGGATCTTCAATAAGTCAGAGTCTCAATGAAAGGTCCAAAATCCAGAAAAGTTCAGGAAAGCAGCTCCAAGTTAGCAAAGCAGGTTTTCCATCATCCATAGGGTTGGTTAGTTTTCATTCCAGACTATTTAAGTCTCTTCTTTTGTCTAACCAAATACTCAGCACCTACAGGGTCAAGGCAGATAGCAGCTATGAATCTTTATGGAGGTTTGAATGCAATTTTATTTATTTCTTTGCAGAGATTCAACCATGTTTTTTTCTTTAAAGTATCAATAAAACGCTGCTCAAAAAAGAAACCCTCAAATGTCTTCTGGCTACCATATCTTATCTCCTAAAGATGGGACACTGTGGACATAAAATTAATACCAATATAGCATCAAAAAATGGACAGTGACTCCAGCCTCAGGTATTCATGTTTAGCCCTCTGACTTGAGACTCTGGAAGTAGATGCACCCATTACTTATCTATCCCCAAGTCTCTAAGAGCTCTTCACTGCTGCCTGCCTTCCTAGAGTATTTTACTTCACCATCTATTAAAGCTGGTTCCACAGAGGAGCAGTTACAATGTCAACCCTTTGATGCACCCATTACTTATCTATCCCCAAGCCTCTAAGAGCTCTTTACTGCTGCCTGCCTTCCTAGAGTATTTTACTTCACCATCTATTAAAGCTGGTTCCACAGAGGAGCAGTTACAATGTCAACCCTTTGATGCACCCATTACTTATCTATCCCCAAGCCTCTAAGAGCTCTTTACTGCTGCCTGCCTTCCTAGAGTATTTTACTTCACCATCTATTAAAGCTGGTTCCACAGAGGAGCAGTTACAATGTCAACCCTTCAGGGCCTTGAATTACCTCTAAACATAAACTCTGGGAGTACAAGGTCACTTCAACATCACCCTTATTCTCACAAGACTTTCTAAAATCAGATTCTAGAAACTACACTCCTTTTTCTTGCAGCTCTCTACCTACAGTACCTGAATCTGCTCCAAGACTTCTCGCTGCATCTCCACAGCCATATGGTATACATGATGATCAGAGTCATTGTACATCACAGCATTTTGGAACATCAGCATCAGGTCCCGCTGGAACTGAGCCATGGTGCGAATCCGTCCCTTGGACAGATTCCTTTTCAGGCTAGTTAAGTCCATGGGTCTACAGGTGGCCAAGAGAAACCAGAGGAAATCAAACCTTCATGTGGAACATGTGGTGACCTAACATGCTTTCTTGAAAAACTAACCAGCTCTTAATGAAAACAGTAGTAAAGATAACAATCCCCATTAGATATAAAATAGCAATAGCAGCTAACATAACGACTGCTTACAATAAGTCAAGTGCTATGCTAGGTATTTTCTGTATTAACTCACTTGATCCTCTCAATAAACCTTTATATGGTAAGTACCATGATCACAACTGGCAATGAGAAAATTGAGATCTAAAGACGTTAGGTACTGCCCAAAGTCACACAGCTTAGATTCTAATTCAGAAGTAGTCTGACTCCAGAGCACATAGGACCAGCCATTACATTTTACAGTTGGTGGTATCAAAGTTGTAAAAAGCTCCAATTTGTCACATGGGAGTTACTGACGGTTTTAGTCATACACTAGGTATTTAATCAACAGTTTTTACTATATAATCAAAATCTCAGAGTTTTTCTTCTTTCATGAAGACAAAATGAATATTAAGATAAATATTATATAACGGGACATAATGGAGAGTGGATGTATAAGAGAAGACACAGCAGAGTAGAAAGAGGACTGAACTGGGAGGTAGGTAAGACTCCAGTTTAGTTTTAGCTCTGCTATTCACTTTTGATCACAGACAAGTTATGATCACCTCTGAGTCTTAGTTTTCCCATCTACAGAATTAAGGAGTCTGTCTCCAAAGGTTCTTTTATGATCTTTTATACATTGACACACCAGTTTATGATAGCACTTTAGATGAACCATGATATAAAACTCCAAAATACTGGAATCAACCAGCGTTTGTAAAATCCATTTGGATTACCATCTTTGCCTTGCAAACTTATAACTGCTGAAGGAATACAGTTTTCCTTTCAAAGTTTTCCTCCAAAATAAGTGTCAAAAACTACCAAAGGCTAATGTAAGATTATAACAAATGGATCATATTACTGAAAAGTCAATAATGAAAAAAAGCCTCTTTATCCTGTTGTTCCTTACATTCTCAAATAAGGACTGAGCTTATCATAACTTTATGAACTTATTCAGCTATAAAATATATCTCGAGCTTAAGTAATGTAAATGAAATAAGGAAATAATCTAACAGATGCAAAATAAAGTATGAAAAGACAGATATAAAAGCAACCAACCTTTCTTGACCCCTTTTCCACTGACCTTTTCACCACATCCTTGTATCCTGGGGCCTGCCTTTCTGACACAGGCTTCAGAAACGGACTGCTGAACCTGATAAAGGACAAATCCAGAGAGAATGAAGAAACTCTAGAAAGTCACCCTAAATAAGAGTAGCTGTGAATTTCCAGAGGGGCTTGGAGTCCTACCTGTGACTGGCTATCATCTTCCAGACTGGCAGGAGAGTCTTCTTAAATAGCAATTGATCCTGAATAGGATCACCATGGCATAGATCAGACCTACAGGATAAAACAGGACAGAAAAGAAACAGTAATTTCACATATGGTATTCTGTTCCCCTAGATGAGCAGTGAGTTTTCCCCAACACACAGTGCCCCTAGCTAACATCTGAAGGAAATAACATCACAGGAATGAAAACATATTTAAGGCTTCCATAAAGGACCCTAGACTGTAAGTATTCTCTACTGATCACTATTATCAAATGAAGTTGTAACATTCTTACAAGCAACTGCCTGTGCCTTTTGCAATCTTGCACTTCAGCACCTATGACTCTAAACAACTCGTCTATTAGAGTAGTCTTTGTTTACTGATGTCTCCCAAGTTCCTGCCACATATTAAGTGCTCAAATGAATATCTGATAAATGAATCTGGTCCTCTTTTTATACAGAAATATGCCACATTAATAAGTATTTCTCCCATGTTTCCAGAGGGGGCAGGGGGAAACTTGGTTTCATATCCCAAGGAATTCTCTCAAACTTCACCTGAATGCTATACAATTTAAATATTTTTCTTTTTCATTCTCTTCCGTATAGTAACCTTTAAAATACCAAGACAAATTCATTTCTCCTCATGGTCGTTCCTTCTCTGGGATAAACTGCCTAATTTATTTACTTTTTCTTCAGAGGTACAACTGCTCAACGTTTTATTTCATTTTATAGTTTTCCCAGTTTGCAAGTTTTCTATTTACTCCAAAGTTAAATATTACGTTACACTTCATACTTAATACACTGCCTTATTCTCTCTAAACGGACCCTCTTCACACTAAGGTTTTACACCCTCGTTTTGCTTTATGTACCATATTGTGTGAATCCATTTGAACACAACTCATATTTCATCTTTCTCCAGTTTGAACAACTCCATATAACAATTCATTTTCATGATGCAATATCTCACTTGCATCTAAATTATATACCACAAAAATCAATTTATTCTTAAGTCCAGAACCCTACAAGAACAAGACATTTAAAGCCCAAAGGAAACCTCTTCCTTTGTTTCTGGTCAGTCAGCAAGAATAAACAATAGGTCTCTAGTTCTGATACAATTTTGTTCATATATCCACAAAAGAGATATTAAGTTTCCATTATGTAAAATGTACTGTGATAAGTTTGATAACTTCATAATCAATCACCTTTGCAATACTTTAAGAAACAACCCCTTGCTTACCTTTATTTCCATCTATTTGGGAATGCACGCCAAGCAACTACAAGTAAAATTGAGGGAGTAAAAAGGACCTGCAGACTTAACAGCGGTACTCCAAAAGTTCTACTTTACCCCGAGAGTCAGTGCAGACTAAGGAAGAAGCCAGAAGAGAGGGACCAAGGGAATGTCTATCTTCCAAAGTAGTTTTAAGCTTCCATAATGATAACACCGAACTCAAATACCTGTTTTCCCTTAAGCTATCTGGTCAAGCAGACTCAATTACTAATATCTACTGCTTTCCAATAAAGATTTCATGTTTAACCTAAATTCTAAGATATGAGTGTGGAGTCTGCATTTCAAGAGGCTGACATGTCATGAGAAAAAATGTCCCAGATTAAGCCATTTCCTATTTGGGGGATAGTCATCATATGCCATCTGCTCATACTTAAAAAGGCAATTATAGAAAAGCAAAGGAAGTAATTCTTCAACAAGCTAGGTTTTTAGCTGTATTCTATTTGTGTAACACGGAGAAGGCAATAAATTTGAAATCTACTATTTACAAAAATATATATGCATGGTTCAGTGGTAGACCTTAGGCTAAAATAATTATTGGTTTGCCTTACCACAGATAATGTGGATGGATCTAGGATGAAGTGAAGAAAAAAAAACAGTTCGTGCTGTCTTCTCTCAATACATAGACACCAGACTAGGCCCAGAAGAGGAACTATTTGTTATCAAAACTAGAAATACCTTGTTTTTCTGATTTAAAAAGAAATTCACTTTACTGAAAAAAAATTAACATTCTAAAACGTGCTCTGTGGCCTTAGAGTTATTTATGCTAAAAAAAATTATAAACAATTTCCCAAGACCTGTGAAAAAAGTAACAAGGGACATAATATCTTAGAAATAATTTTTAACTTCAAGTTAATAGATATTTTAGTATTTTTAAAAGTACAGTTTATATATTAGACTTGAGTGACAAACTGACTCATCAATATTTCCTGAATAAACGGAGACAAGCGTTACTTATGAAAGAGATCCTTAATGTTGATGAAAAAGTCCTGTTTTATAAGGTTAAAGCATAGAGGCTACTACTTATATAGTAGAATTGTATTTAATTCTATTTCTAGTGTTTTCCAACTCTTTTTCAAATTACAAAAGTAATCAAGCTCATGGCAACAAATTCAAATAGGCATAAACACAAGTAAAAGTATGAATCCTAACAATCTTGGATAAAAATCTATACTTACAGCTTTGAGGAGGTAGCACGACTGACAAGGATATCCACCAGAGGAGTCTCCTGGGTGCTGCAGCCATTATCACACTCGCCTGAAGAACGCTGGTCCTCCATTTCTGACACATACCCTTCACCCTGGTCCTCCTCTTTGGATTCTTGCTGAACTGCCCCCTGGGAATGCCAAGAAATAAAGGAAAGTTTAGAAAGGTATTTACTATCTTCTAGGTAATTTTTCTTACATGGGGTAAAAGAAGGCTCATCTTAAGGTAAGAAGAGGTCAGTTAAATAAAGTTATAGAATCAGTTAGAAAAAGGTGGTTTAGCTAGACCTAATGCAATGGAGAACTCTTGGAGAACTCTGACTCTATAGCCCCCCAAGAAATGAAAAGGCAATATACTCATCTAGATAGATGCTGTTTTCTTTTAAAACCATCATTACTTGTTGCCCTGGAGCTAACCACTCTAGCTGGTCAGATTATATTAATGATAATGGCATTCTAAATTTTACTGACGGCTTACTACGAGCCAGGTACTGTGCTAAGTACTGCACATGAATTATTCATCGAATTCTCACAGCACACCTGAGACAGAACACTATTACTTCATTTCAGCAGAGAAAACTGAGGTTCTAAAATATTCACTAACATGCCTAAGCCTACACAGCTGATGCTAAAACCACGATTTAATTCTCAAGTAATTGAACTCTGGAGTCAGCCTATGTGCTCTAACCATTCTGCTCTGCCTGTCTGTGCACAGGACCCATCAGACAGCTGGTTTAAGCTATTCACTTATACCTCTTTGCTCTCTATGGATTGTTCCTGAAGTGCCAAAATATCTGAGGGAGGTGGAGTCACCTCTGGCCTTCCATTTTCTCCCAGTGATGACTTCTCAGTGACTGAGGGGTCTTCCTTGGCTGATAGTTCTTCAGGTTCTCTGTAGGGCTCCCCCTCTCCTTCAGTAGCTTCAATTTCCCTTGCCTCTTGTTTGGTACCAGATGAAGGGCAGCAGCCTTCACTTGATTCTTTGCTGCTAATGCACAACGGCTCCATTAAATAAGCTACCTGCAACCATAGTTTACTGTTAGATGTATAAGAACATCAGTGGAAATGCTCATCTACATATTAATAATGCCACATCATTACACTGCCACTGTGACTAAGTCTGAAATGGTAGGGTTAATTGATTCATTCAGTCTTTTTAAATTTATCAAATATCTTATATACATAGGCACTGGGCTAGTTGGTAGGGACTTAACAGTAAACAAGATAGACATGATTCTTGCCTCAAGAAGCTTAAGTTCTAATTTTCCATCTCAAGTGTCAACTCTAATCAACTGGTAATGACTATCTAAAAAACTGCTGAAAACTCTGCCACAAACTGGATTTTTACTGATTTTGACCTAGGTTCTCCTGAATGTGTATAGTTGCCACATAAACTCTCTGTCCAGTTCTGTTTATTTCTGGTCCTCAGCCCTTAACCAGAGAAATAAAAACACTGCAAAATACTGCCCAGAAGTCTTAACATTATAAACTTACAGGGCAGTCTGGGCAAGTGTCACCTCACGTAAGTATGAAAGAATGAATTGCAAGGATCCTCCTAAGACAGTCCTACATACAGAAATTCCTATGATTCAGACTCGTAATGAATGGGCTCTTAAAACATTCAGTCAAAAAGTACGTATCTGGGACATGTTTTGTATCAGCACCAAGTGCAGGAGACACAGCAATCAACTCAATTCCTGCCAACGTAGACCTTATATTTTAGTAAACAATATACAGAGTGGTAGAAATATGTATAGGTAAGCATTCTCTTAGGAAGTTGAGCTTCCTAATGGTAATGAGCTCCCCATTACCTCAGAGAGAAAGAGGAGGTTCTGGCGGCTGACTTGCTCTGCCTCTTCCTGAGATTCCTCACTGCCTCCGTCCCTCACAAGCAGCTCACTAGCTTCTCTCCCTGGGCTGCTTTCCTCTAGTTCCTCAGCCCCTGGCTCCTCAGTTTCCCTCCAGCTGCCCACATCAAGATCAAAACTGGAGTCCCATGAGCTGAAGAGGGACCTGCAGTCATTGCTCAACTCAGAGTCATTGGGATAGTCTTGTTCAGAATCCAACCAACCCCAGTCATGCCCCATCTGTAAATAAATACACAGAAAAAAAAATGCATTACATACACTCAAATCAATACTTCTATGGCATTTCCATCTCCCAACTTGGGTAGAAAGGTAATGGGTCAGAAATTTTTTTCTACTCATCATTAGGAAGAGTAATATCTAACTGAAGGGAGACATCAGGAGAAAAAGTGATCTGTTATTGGGAATAAAGAAAAAGCCCTATGTCAAACAGTACAATAGAAATATTACCCAATAAGTATTTGTTCTTAGACTTCCTCATACTCTGAAAGAAGAGAAAAAACTGGAGCATAGCTAGCCGAACTCCTCTATCCCAAATCACCCTTAAACTCAATTGCAAGGGAACAAATTAGATGCACATGGATTATTTTCCCCAGCATACAGACATTTTTAACCTATCAAACATTAAATCCTCAAAGCATGTTGTACAATTACCTGCAGCATCCTTCTAGTGATAGTCAGCTTTCACTTCTCAGAAAGAGAACTGCAACATCAAGTTTTTAAAATATCTTTCCTTGCTTTCATTACACTGCACTCCTGGTTTTCTTACCACTTTGTCCTCTCACTTTACAACTTTCTATGTTCTTGTTTGGGCCTCTGCTTCCTTACTGTGTCTTTAAAAAAAAAAAGAAAAAATGTAGCTATTTTGAGGTTTCAACTTTCATCTTTATTAAGATGGCTTCCAAATCTCTCCACTTTTACTTTTTATATGCATTCTTGCCTCATTTCTCCATGTACCCAAAGGCCGATTCCCTTCAGGTGCCCTACCATCTCCTTCAACTCTTCTAAAACACTAAAATCACTTTTATGAACATCTCACAAACCATTTGAAAGTGAGTCATTCAATCGTGTCTGACTCTTTGTGAGCCCATGGACTATACAGTCCATGAATTCTCCGGGCCAGTATACTGCAGTGGGTAGCCTATCTCTTTCTCCAGGGGATCCTTCAGACCCAGGAATCGAACCGGGGTCTCCTATATTGCAGGCAGATTCTCTACCAACTGAGCTATCAAGGAAGCCCCCCCCCTCCCAAACCATTTGCTGTCCCTAAATTCCTTATGCCTACCATCACTATTTTCTTAGTCCTGTTTTGAGTCTTTCTTCTCTCACATTCATTAAACAAGTCCACTTCCCAATTTTCTTCCACAGTAATTTTTCTCACTGCCCATCCTTTATTCCTGAATAAATGTAATAGCCTCCTGGTCAGTTTCTCTATTTTTAATCCAACCTGCTATGAACAAATACAGTCTCCCTATTTAATGCTTTACAATAGATACCTCAAATATAAATTTCTCAGTCTGTCAAAGTCCTCTATAAATAAAGCCCAATTTTGTCCCTTTATCCTAGTTCCTGTAATTCACTATTCCTTAATACAATCCTTAATTAGTCTTCTTATTGTTCCCACCGCAGATGCCTCTACCTTAGCTTGCTTAAGCTTATGAATCACATTCTCTACCAACCCAAAATCTGTGTCCTTTAATGGACCCCCTTCTCGCAAACTTCTCCAACTTTTAGGACTCCATTGCTTAGATCACATACACGTTTGTATATCACTTTGGGAATATACTGTAATTAAAGTTTCCTAACTCCTGGATTAACTGAACTTTCTATCACTCACAAAGATGTATATCTTCTATGTCCTTAGCATTCTAACCAGCTTTATATTTTTATTTAAGCTAAAAAAAGATCTGATTTCCAATCATAAAGTTCCGTATCTTTCTCAATAATGCTCAAAATACTAGATATACCCTATGAATCTCCAACTGTTTTTAATAAAAAGCTCACAAATACTTCATTTCACTGATCTAATTTTTATTTAGCAACAAAGTTGGAATAAACTCAGGTGATAAATTTGATTACTGAGTTAAATCTTCAAATAGTGTTATGAATTCTATACAAGAACCCTACACATAGAAATATATAGAAAGGAAATAACAATATACTATTCAAGAAATACCACCTACAGGACTTCCCTGGAGGTACAGTGGATAAAAATCCACCTGCCAGTGCAGGGGACACAGATTTGACCCCTGGGTCCAGGAAGATCCCACATGCCAAGAAGCAATTGAGCTTGTGCACCACAACTACTGAACCTGTGCTCTGGAACCCTCAAGCCACAACTACTGAAGCCCACACACCTAGAACAAGGTGAAGCCACCAAAATGAGAAGCCCCCACTCTCTGCAACTAGAGAAAACCCACACAAAGCAACAATGACCCAGTGCAGCTGAAACTAAATAAAAGAAATACCACCTGCAAAGACAGTAATAAATAGAATAAATGCTGAGGATAAAAATGATATCTGTATTCATGCTTTAATCTTCTTTAAACAATGCCATGAACAGAATACTGAAAACCTTAAGTTTTCCCATTCAAGAAAAGCTGAGTAAGACAGTCCTGACTGCATAATGCAATACTTTTAAATATTATAAACTCTGACCTGTAGTAAAACAGTTCATATAAGACTACTTTCCCCCTCTAACAATCTCATTCTATAAATGAGATGCAGAACATGCAGAACAAATCAAAAGTTTCACACACCCACTCACATACTCTAAGAACACACCAAAGGCTAGTTTTCTTATCTTTCAGAGTTTATTGTGTACATACACATTTCACAGGTTTTTGTTTTTAAAGTCTGTACACTTCACAAGACAGTACAAACTAGCTACAATCTTCTAGCAACACATCAGGACATTAACACAGACCATGATTTTTGCCCTAAAACAGGCAATTGTGCTACTTCAACTCTCTGAGAGAGATTTTCCCAGTATGTCATGTGGCCCAGGCACCTCCTCTTCTGTAACTTCAACTTCTGAAACTGGGCCACCAGCCCAAGCGTTATCTTTACTTCTGTTTCAGGTTCAGTTCAATGCAGATACTCTGAGGCTTCACTTTTTCATCTTCATATCGGCTTCAATGGCACAGCGGCGCCCCCTGGTTCCCCCATCCTAGATGACAGGCAGATAAAGAAAGGAAGTGTGAATGAGTTACCTATGATGTAAGAGAGAAGGTGCAACAAGAATGCTGGGTATTTGGTTTTAGGGGGAAAGAGTGGGGAGAATCAACAGAAAAATCCAGGGAATGAGGGGCATTTATCTGTCCTTCCACAGAGTGGGCTAAAAAGCACCTTCGAGTAGTGTGTGAGAAGAAATAAAGGACAGAGTACCTTGCTCCTGCCCTGGGGTCCCACAGAATGACTGAGTCATCCCACCCAGGCCCCAAATGATGTGCAAAGGAACAAGAAGAGTAAAAGATGGGTGTGAGAGCCAGAAAGGGCAGTGGATAGTGAGATTCTTGGCTAACATACCTGTCCAGCTGTTGATCCCTATAAGAAAGGCCTTTCCTGCAGACTGACCCTGGCACTAGTTCCCTAGCACCTCCTGAGTTGTTTTCCATGAGATCAGGACAATCAGAAAGCTTCTTTCCATCTGCTGCTCTCTCCCTGCAGCCCAGCTCCTTCCTCTTGTGCAATACTTTGCTGTCTTCAATAGATAAAAGATTCTATTAACCAGCCTTGCAACAACAAGTCAATTGGTTCGGGATACAGAGTCACTGTTGCAGGCCAGTAAGAAAGAATGCAGACTACAGTGTTCTGTCTGTTGTACAGGCTGAGGCCTGCAGGTAAGATGAGCTAGTGAACACTTCAGCTGGGCCAGGCCATTTTTACATTTCTAATATGCAAGGACTACTTAGAGCTCATGAACACAAGCTGCCTCTGAGACAACATTAAGTATAAAAATAACACCCTTGCATTTGTAGAACACTTTAATTTTTTTTTTCAAGCCAGTTTCACACCTATTATTTCATTTTATCCTCACAACATCCCTGTGAGGTAGGCTGGACAGGTACCTCATTATATTATCTCCATCACACAGATGAGGAAAACAAGGCTCCAAGAGAAAATCCAGTGAGTTTTAAAATTATATGGTTTTCTAGGCTGGTATCCTTTCATTATATCATGAATTAGTGCCTCGTAATGAACACAGTCAACGGTTTGTTCAAATCAGAGAGGAAAAGAAAGAAGTCTATAGGTTAGCTTTATTAAGCTTATCTCTAATTCCACCAGCCACTACTAAAGGTAGAGGTTACTGTTACTGAGATCTTTATCTTAAATTTTACTGGATGTTTATGCATCAGGCATCACTCTTGCAACTTATTATTAGAGGAAAAGGAAAAAAAACCCCAAAAATCCCATGCACGGAGTATCTTTTTAAATGCCAGTTAGCAGCTGCTGCTCTGAGCAATCTTCTATTTATAAAAAAAGAACTGCCAAAAGGTGAAGTCAAGAAATGAGGAGCAAGTGCATCCTAGATCCTTACCAAGAATACCTCATTTCAGCTTAGTGAAGTCTTGAAACAGTCCCTACCCAGCCCACACACACACACATGCAGAAAGACAGGAATGCAGGAGAGGCAGTTTCTTATTTGATGACTTGAATAAACAGACGTTTGAGACATTGCCACAGTCTGCACATTGGATTTCCCTCTGCCACCCACCCCCAGCAAGAGCTGAGAATCTTTGTGGCAACACCACCCCTTGCAGCATTCAATACTTACAAAGAGAGAGAGAAGGAAGGCAGGAGAGCCCATGGGGACACTGTCCTGTTAGAGGACAAACAAACACTGATCAGGTTCCACAGAAACTCTCAGCTGCAAGCACCCCAAACCTCAGGACAGAGACACAAGCACCACGCACACAAAGACAAAATTTTAAAACTCAAGAATAAGAGGAAAGAGATCCAAAAGCAATCTGGCCATTATATCTCTGGAATAGGAACTGATGGTCCCCAAATGCTACAAGCTAAGTCATTTCTCCCAACTTGTGAGCACTCTTCCAGAGGAAGTAATAATTCATTCACTCAGCTCACAATTTCTCCCATGTGACTGAGTCTTTCAGTCACAGCAGGTTTCTTCAATGTCTGATGGGAGCAAACAACTACCATTTTAAGATCTTGATGTCTGTATACCACTGGAATGTAGAAGCCTGGCAGTACCAAGTAGTAACATAAGGTTCCTTGGATGCTTCAGACTTCTATCACTGGAACACTGGCACACATGCTCTTCCTTGGTCTCCTCACCTTCTCTGAAGCATCCTGTTTGCGGGTAGAATCTCTGCCTCGAAGACTTTTAGCACTGATCCCAGACTCAGAGGTTTGCATAATCAACTGTGTGGCCAGGAATTGCTGTAGGGAGAAGAAACAGAGTTGGCCCTAGAGACCTGATCCATCAAGGAAGAAAGAAGACACTTTAGGCTTTGTAAATAGGACTATGGTATCCTTCTGCAAACACCATTCAAATATATCCACTAATTAGAAGTTTAGCACATTAGGTTTTAATTCTTCTTGGGTATGATAAACAATCAGAAAATGCCAAATGGCTCTAAGTTTTGTTGTTGCTACAATACAGCATCAAAATCTCTATGCTCTGTGTAAAACACAGAACCATACTCAGTTACCTTACAATAACCTATAATGGAAAAGAATTTGAAAAAGAACATATATATTAGGTTGGTGCAAACGTAATTGTGGTTTCAGGCCATGAATTTTTAATCATTATAACCAGGCTCAAACACATCTTTATTGATCAAAATAGGAACCATTACAACAATCAACACATTTTTGCCAATGAGAAATAAAGTTTATTTCTGTAGCATAAAAACTTGTGCTTTGGAATTCAACAAACTCTTGGAGAGCATTTTCTGCCTCCTACTGGTTGTGGAAGCATTTTCCCTACAAAAAGTTGTTGAAATGCTTGAAGAAGTGGTAGTCAGTTGGCGAGAGGTCAGGAGAATATGGCAGATGAGGCAAAACTTCATAGCCCAATTTGTTCAACTTTTGAAGTGGTGGTTGTGTGATCTGCGGTTGGGTGTTGTCATGGATAAGAACTGGGCCCTTTCTATTGACCAATGCCGGTTGCAGGAGTTACAATTTTTGGTGCATCTCATCGATCTGCTGAGCATACTTCTCAGATGTAATGGTTTCACAGGGATTCAGAAAGCTGTAGAGGATCAGAGTGGTAGCAGACCACCAAACAGTGACCATGACCAATTTCTGGTGCAAGTTCAGCTTTGAGAGGTGCTTTGGAGCTTCTTCTTAGTCTAGCCACTGAGCTGGTTGTCGCCTGCTATTGTATAAAATCCACTTTTTGTCACATGCCACAATCCAATCAAGAAATGGTCTGTTGTTGTTGCGTGGAATAAGAGAAGACAACACTTCAAAACGATTTTTTTGATTTGCGGTCAGCTCAGGAGGCACCCACTTATCAAGCTTTTTCACCTTTCCAATTTGCTTCAAATTCTGAACGACCATAGAATGGTCGACGTTGAGTTCTTTGGCAACTTCTCGCATAGTTGTAAGAGAATCAGCTTCCATGATGGCTCTCAATTGGTCATTGTCAACTTTCATTGGCCAGCCACTAAGCTCCTCATCTTCAAGGCTCTCATCTCCTTTGCAAAACTTCTTGAACCACCACTGCACTGTATGTTTGTTAGCAATTCTTGGGGCAAATGCGTTGTTGAGGTTGTAAATTGTCTCTGCTGCCTTACGACCTATTTTGAACTCAAATAAGAAAATCGCTTGAATTTGCTTTTTGTCTAACATCATTTCCATAGTCTAAAATAAATATAAAACACACGGCAAGTAATGTCATTAGCAAAAAACAAAAAGCAAGAAATGCGCATTAAAATGATGTATAACATAACCACATTTATTTAACAAAATTAAGAATGTATTCCAATATCAAATGGCAAAGTTCAATAATGCAAAACTGCAATTACTTTTGCACCAAACTAATATATATGTAACTGAATCAATCTGCTGTCCACTTGAGACTAACACAACACTGTAAACTAACTATACTTCAATAAAAAAAAAAATCCTTAAAAACAAATCTATATGCTCTAAGAAAGAAAATGAGAGAATAAAACTAGATGAACTGAAGCAACTTAAGTAATCACTAGGCACTAATCACTATCTCTCTGTAGAGACAGACACCATCCCTTTAAGTTCAATACCCAAAGGGTGCCTGGTAATGCAACTACAGGATAGAAGTAGGTTCCCTGCAATGAAAAGGGCTGTCTACCATATACATACTTTATGTCACTTCAAAATATACATTCACCATTTCATAAAAATTTTATTGATATATGCCCAAGAAAAGTAGAATATTTCCTCACAACTCGTTTAGCAAACCAACATGAGAAAACCAACATAAATGCAGCAAGAAGAAAATTGTACTGTGTTCCTGATGGCTATTCCAAGTAAAAATCCCAGCACCCCTTCCTAATATCAACAAATCCTTCTCCTGAATAATTTAAAACACTCAGGATACTCAAAGTACCTGGATCTGCTCCAAAACATCTCGCTGCATTTCTACTGCCATATGGTAGACATCGTGGTCTGAGCTATTATACATCACAGCATTCTGGAACATCAGCATAATGTCACGCTGAAATTCAGCTGTGCTGCGGATCAGTCCATTTTCAATGTTTTTCTTAATAGTTGACAAATCCATAGGCCTAAAAAACAGAGCAGGGGGAAATAGGAGCAGAGAGGGAAAGAGGACTCAACAGGATCTTTGAATATATTATTACCACGTACACTTCCTAATATATACTTTCAGTTCCAGCTCCCAGGACTCAAATATAAAGCCCTAAAACAAGTACTTAACCCCCAAACAAGTACTTAACATAAAAACAAAAAGTCAGTCAAATAAGTATTGAGAAAGGTAATAAAGGGGGTTAATTCTTTTTAGACTCAATGATATAGTCAATAAAATAATTAGTATTCTGTCATCCTTACATCAAATAAAATTTGCTTTACACTTTCTGTCTATAGGAAAGTCCACTAAGACTGGAAAGCTTACAATTCAGGCCAAGTCAGCAGGCTGAATGGGTCATGGCTTACCTCTGTACAATGCTGTGGTAGCCAGGTGCTATGTCATCTGTAACAGGCTGGAGGAAGACATTGGCATACCTGTCCAAAAAGAATTTGGTGCCAATTATTGACTTTTCCTCCAAGAAGCTCAAGTAATGGAACTTAATCTAAAGGACTAAAGGTTTTAAGAGCCAATGCTATCAGTCATATATAAGCCTATTTAGACTTTTCTAGTTACCAAAAGAGCAGGAGGAAACATTCCTATTAACTGGTAAAGCCCACTCACCTATGATTAGCTGCAGCTCTCCATACAAGCATGATGGCTTTCTTCCAGATTTTCTGTGCCTGAATAGCTTCCTGATCCTCACTACAGACAGAGCTGAAATAAAATAGGAGAGTCCCACTTGGTATAAGTCCAAAAAAAAGTTCTAACTATTTATCAAATGTTTGTTCAGGCCAAGAAAGTGAAGATGAAAAAGTAAGACTAAAGAAAAGATCCTCTCCTACTTCTCACCTTCACTGCCTTGACCCGAAAGAAAGAATCGCTAATACTCACAACTGTGAAGAAGCAGGGCTGCTGGGGATGGAGTCTGCCAGTGTGTGGGACTGTAGCGTAGCATTGTGAATGCTAAAGCCATCGTCACTCTCACTCACAGGGGGTTCGTTATCCATTTCTGACAAATAGCCTTCTCCTTGATCTTCTTCCTTAGGCTCCTCTAGGCTTGCCGCTTCACTGACTCCATCTTCCTCCTCATCCTCACCTGGGGCATCCTTAGACATAGTGTGTTCCAGTAAACAAATTGAAAGGAGAGCAAAACTATCTAGCAAAGCATCATTAAACATGATCTGTCTTTTGGGTTAGATCAGTTCTAGGAAATGGCCTCACACTATTTCCTGACTGAGCCCTCTATCACTTATACTAGCATCTACTTACAGATACTGATTGATCAAGTAACTTAGAACCTGGACAAAGAATAAGACCCAGGATCTTTTTAAAAGGAAGAAAAAAAAAAGCTACTTACTTAAGACTAAGCTAAGAGGCGTTCCTTCTTTCCCCTTGCTCCTGAGAGGAACTCTGACCCTGGGTACAAATTATCAAAAATAGTTTTTATTTTGTGTCTCATCTGATGGAGCAAGCTCACATCACATTACTTTAAGTCTGTTTGTTACTACTGCTTTAGTAATTCTAAAAAGAAAACTCTGGATGACTTTCTCTGTATAGTATAATTAATAATCTGATTTCCTACATGCTCTCCCTGGCTCTGGTATCCCTACTCACTCCAAATCTTCTGAATGTATCAAAGCTTCTCTGTGCATTATATGCAAAGAAGGGTCTGTGTGATAGTCATAAACTCTTTCAGATAGGAAGCACATGTTGCCACAGTATTCCCACTATGCCTAACTGTCCACTGCAGCTTTTCCCCATGCAACTCCTTAACCAGTCTCATCTCAGAGAATAAAGATGTGAGTTTACTGAAATTCATTAAAAAGGTAGTGCTATAGGGAAATCTAGTCACACAGCAAGAGGAATAAAGAAAAGTCTGAAATACCTTTATCTGGCTTCCAAAAATAGTCCCTGATTCTTCTTTCAATGAGTCTGCAGAGGAGAGAAAGACTACCTGAAGATTTTTCCACCTTAGCCCTCCCCTTCCTATGGACAATAATCCCCTGCAGCTCTCCTTTCCACGCTGACCTACTCTATCTCCTCTACTTGCCCACAACCCACAATCCCTCAGAAGCCAAAGCAAATGATTTAAAGTTAGTTACAGAGTACATATTTCCTGGCTTTATTATTTATTTACCTGACATTTCAAACTTGTGCTGAGTCTCTGCCTCTAAAGGATCTTCAATGGGATTTGAGACAACATGTGATGGAGACAACATGCTTTCAGGGGATGCCTGAAGACCAAAAAAGAATAAGTACCTTAAGTCCTGGTAAATCACTATAGCTTCTACTTTATTCTTCAATGATAATGAAACTATACAAGAAATTCTAAGTCTTACCTATGAAATATGATTCTAATGGTCACCTTAATATGAACAGGGTTAAGTAAATATATATAGCACTGATCACACCTATGGGCTTTGGACACCAACATGTAAGAACGCAGGAATACAACAGGAAAACCAAAGGCCCAAACTGTCACTTCTTACATAAGGTATAACTCTACCCTCTCCCAACCCACTGCCAAACCCCTGATCTTAAATACCTCTGTCTTCACTGCTGTAAGCGGAGTCTCATCACCTTTCCTACTGGAAACATCTGCTTCAGTAATTTCTCCAGTTGCTATACTTCTGGGTTCCTCGTCTAAGTCCTGACTCCTGAGTTCTGGTGGCTCCATATTTGTGGCTGGAACAACTCCAGATACCATTTCAGCCCCTGAAATGCCTTGCTCTGGTTCTGCAGGTTCCATTTTGATCTCAACACCAGGCTCCCTGATGTCCACCAGTTCGTGGATTCCTTTGCTTTCTGTGTCTTCAAAGTCCAGCCTCTCTTGCTTGACTGTCATCTCTGGTGCAGGGAGAGGTACTGGCTTATCCCGTTCCTGCTGGATAGAGTGCTCCCAGGGGCCAGGGAGTGACTGGGGATCATCATTCTCTTCACAGAATGACAGTGCTGCTTCCACTGCGGCCACATCCAGCACTTCGGGATGATCATCTACCTGTCCCATAATACATACACTGTTGAAATCACAAAAAGAAGCCCAAGTCCCTCAATTCATTAGCACCCAATGAGATGGCCTGAATCTGAGCTTCTCTCTCCATCTCCTCCAGGTATAAGAAGCAACCAATGTACAGGAACATGTCTGGTGCAAACCAGTAGGTGAGGCAGATGACTAGTATGTCAGCAACAAAGGGCTTTGGGACTAGAGACGGAGATGGGAGGAAGCAGGAGAGCTGTTTATGAAATTCTTACTGCAAGGAGAAGCTGAGGAGAGAAGTCTATGTAGGACCCATGAAAAATTCCTTGGGGCTTTGCTGAATAGTTACCTTGTCCTCGATGATGGCAATGATGTCCCCAACAGTTTCAAAATCCAGCTCTTCACCTGTGTAAGACACTGCAATATCCATCTTCTCAGCCAGATCTAAATCTTCCTTCCCATCAATGCTGGGGGCCTTTGATCCTCCGGGGGCCTCTGCTACCCCTGA
>NW_011494775.1:840441-846951 GCF_000754665.1 Bison bison bison | reverse complement strand
GGCTACCCCTGATCGGAAACACTCTTCTTTGATAGAATTGATGATCATGGAGATTTCATTGCTATCCATGGAAACAGTCACAGTATGTGGATCCCCCACAGCCTCCATGGGAACACAGGTGTCAGGCTGACTCACTGAATAACAGGAAAAGAAAACCATCTCAGAAGCTTGTTATCAACTGCCCAACTGGAGATCACGGCAAAGCTTAGACAGATGTCAAGTACCCATACACTTAAGCTCAGTAGAAGTTATCTTACATCTGCCTATGTTTTCTTCTCCTCAGTTTTATCTAGAAAGGTGAGAACACATTTTCAAGCCCACTTACATGTGTACACTTAGTCTTTTTCACCAATGAATAAATGCCCACCCACTTCTTCTCATATCCTTGTTTTTCTAAGGATAAAGATAGTACATGTCTACAGAGAACAGAAGCTAATGCTCTTGGTCACCTTTCTCTAAATGAAGCTCAAAATGAAATTCTGGATCTAGTTGCTGCTCAGGGCGTGGGTCAAGGACGCACCTGGAGCTACACTCTCAGGAGTGGAGACAGCCGGAGCAGAGGATGGTGCTGGCAGCGCAGGCATCATGACAATGGTAGCCTGGGATACAGATTCTACAGGGGGTGCCACAAGTTTAACTGGAGGTTCACTGGCAACAGTAGTGAAGGAAGCAAGAGGTGTGGTGAACTGTGTAGGACCAGCTTCTAAAAGCCGGGAAAGAGTGGGAGTACCTAACAGACAAAGAGGCACACAAACGAGGTAAGAAGAAAGCACATGAACAAGAAGCAAATAATAGCTACTTTAAGACTCAACCAAGGAAATTTTTAGTCTCAAAGGATGAAAGCCAACTCCTCTGTTAAATGAGTTCATTATCTATATCCTTACTTTTCCAAATCTTACTTAAGATCTTCTGCCAAGTTAGGAATGACTCAAAGCACTAGAATACACAACTCATATGAAAGATGAGGGGCAATTTAAAAAACAAACAAACAAACAAACACGGTATGAATAAATCTGTCACTTCTACTGAAGTTAAGCATGCTATAAACCACTCAAATGTAACATCACTCAAACACCAAAATCTAACATTTGGCATTTTATAAAACTATTTTTTGCTTTACATTTTCTACCTCATTTAATTCTTACTACATCCTTGAGAACTATGTATATTGCAACTAATAGAAAATTGAGATTCAAGAGTTAAAGTTATCTATCCAAAGTCACAAACCCAGGGCATGGCAGGCCTGAAACTTGTTAAGTCTAGCGTTTTAGTTCCAAATCTTGTCTCCCTATACTATAGTCTCAGGTATCCCTAGCACCCTTCTGTGATTTTGCACCTTGACCATTAACTTCACTATTCTTAATACAATCTATACCATGTTCATCTAAGATATTCAGTATTTTGAAGATGAAATGGATTTATAATTTTGAGCTCCATGTGGCTTAAGAGGTAATGCAGCTCCAAGGCTGGGCTTTAAATCTAGGATTCACAGTTGCTTAATAACAAAGGGTAGAAACCAAGGGCAATCAATGCCATGTTCAACATTTCTAATACAAAGTAGATAACGGAAAAGTAGTGACTTACCTGAGGCAGCAGGGGAGGCTGCAACAGTGCTGGGTGTTTGCTGCATCTCCCCACCATGTATCATGGGAAGGACCCCGCCTACCTCCAAGAGGACACCTGTACTGTTCAGGTGGCCAGATGCCACAGCCATTTCACTCTCATTGACCTACCAGGGAAGAACAGAGGCGAAGGCTACACTCAAGCTTTCCTTTATTACCACTTCCCAAAAAAAGCTCCAGCAGTTGGCCAAACTTCATGAAACTAAAAGTTACTATCCAAAGAAAATAATTGCAGACCCAGGGGAAACTCTATTTTCAAATCTTATGAACAAGAGTTCTCTGGAGAAGAGAACCAAAATAATTATGGTTTCAGTTACCTCAGGACCCAAGGATACTATCAACTACTTGTTTTGTTTTTAAATTAACATTTAACTAGGAGATCTCTTCCTCTTTTGAACTTTTTTTTCCATGTATATTTTAGGTTATATTTTAGGTCCCGGGCACTCCCTTCCAAATTAGTAAATCACCACAGCTCTCAAACACCCACAGAAGTCTCCATACCAGTCTGGGGCTAGTAGGCAGGAGGCTGCCCTTCTTCAAGAGCTCTGACAGCAGAGGGGAAGGGGGTGGAGTTGCTTTCTGTCCAAGCATCTTTTTCTGGGGTGAATCATCTGTTACTGGGGTCATGGGGGCTTCTAAGGGTGCAGAGCCTGGAGGAAGGGTGTCAGGAATTCCAGGAAACGAGGTGACTGGGGTACTCGGCAAAGTCCCAGGGGTTACCTAAGAGACAACAGAGAACCTTTATCTGACTTCTCAAACTCAGGAAGGTTCCTTACTAATCTGGATGGGTTAGTGTATCTAACTATTACTTTATTAGTCCTGAGTGGAACTGCCCAGAAACCCTCAACCCCTCTTGCTCTTAATCACATCTTCCTCCCCCGCAAATTTTTCTCTTCCACCCACTCAAACCCAAAATGACTCAATCTTTCCACCCAACTTGCCTTTTATAAACTCCTTACCCACTACCAATACTGTATTTACAGAGAAGTCATCCTATATTTCAGCAAGAATTTCATAAGACCAGTACACTTACAAGTAACTCCTTAACTTAGCCTTTTACCTATTTCTAAAAATGGTTCAAAAGGCTCAATGTTTTTAGGTCCATTCTTATCCTAAAGCACAGAACATGATGAGTCTTCAGCATTCAGACCAAGAGAGGAAACTGTCTCTAAGCCAAAAGTGGTTTCCTCATTACTCAGCTCTCAGCTGGCTTATTGCCCCTTGCTGATCAATTCCTGTGGATGGTAATATACTCACCCCAGAGGCGGCCTCTTCCATAGTGGTTGCAGACAAGTCCCCAAGTGGATAATCACCTCCAGGGGAGGCAGAATCTATAGGAGAGCGGACCATCACAGTAGGTAGCCTCCGAGGGGGTGTTTTTACTGCTTGACGGGCTAGAACATAAAAAAGAATGATTTCTGTCTTCAAGATTAAAAAAATAAAACTAGACTCTACTCTGCTATTACACAACAAAAGACAAATAGAGATGTTGTATTATTAAAGCAATGTTAAGAATCTAGATTAGAAAGCTTTCTTTCCAAGTTTTTAGCCTAATTTTTCCTATGAGCAAATTCGTATACCCCAAAGGTTCCTAGAGTAGGAAAGTAGTTTAAACATCCCTCAGTATCCCCTACAACAACTTGAGATTCTGCTTAAACAAGGAAAGACCTTATTCGTTCACAGCATGCATTCCTAGAGTTATAAATGCTTAAGTTCCTCCCCTTATCCAGTGACTGAGCTATTCTCAAGCTTTTTACAGAATCTGACTTCTAAAACCTTGTTTATGTTCAGTAGGTTATTATCAGGCTTTTGTACTTAAAAGTCAAAAGGTCTAGTGAGTTGTGAATAGAGCTCACTTTCTAAGAGCTTCTTCCTGGACACAAACGGACACTTTTATTCTGATGAAAGAGAAGATGACAGAGGGAAGTGTGCAAGTAAATTGCAATCAGTGGATTCCGTGTTAACAAATATTTTTCGACTGCCATCAACATGCCGTACTGTACAGTCAACTGCTAGTCATTAGGTTCACCTTACCCTGATATGCTGCATCTGTAGCCTTCCTCTTTACTTCAGCCTCCTCTTCTTCCAGTTTCTTTTTCCTAAAGAGAATTAAGGGTTAGATCCTAGCTGACTCTAGCTCCTCCATAATTCATAGTGCCCTCACAAGGAAATGTTTTTTTTTGCCAGGCTAGCTCTTTTTAGAGGAAAAGCCTAAAGGAAAAAAAAAAAAAAAACCCACAAACTTTATCAGCAAAATAGGGAAGTTTGAGTATACTACCTAACTACCAGTTCTTTACCCGGCAAACTAGAGCCACTTTTAAGTTAGAACTAAGTTATATTCTCACAGTGAAATGTTCTATCACATTACCTTCTAAGACTCACCACCCCCTCCCAGCTTCCAGGCCACTCTGCAGCTGTGCCTTTCCAAAAATCTCCCAAGTCTAAAGGGGTGGCAGATGTAGGAAATAAGCCAGATTACTTAAGGAGTAAAGAGGGCAAAAAAGAGAAGTATAGATGGAAAAATAATATAACCCACATCGCAATGTCATTGCAAAGTTCATCCAGTCTGCTGTCCATGTGCCCAGCTTGAATTAGTTCTGCATCTCTTTTCAGTCGTCTGTAGGATGAGAGGTGGGTAGACTAGGTTTTTTAATCTATTCAAATATTTCTGACTAGAGTAAGTTAGCCCCATTTGTCTCTCCCAACCATTTTGCATTCTCTCTGATAAGTACCTATATTTTTCCTGGGTTTCTTTTATCACTTTCTTTAGTTCCTCAACTCGCTCAGCAGTCAGTTTCCGAACAATGACATCTTCAACGGTTTCTACCACTTCTCCCTTTTCACCCCGTTTCCGTCTATGGAAAATTAAAAAAAACAAACACACAGACTTGAATAAGAACATTATTTCTACCCCCACTTGCTTTCTTTGAGGCTTCTCCACCACCTAACCAAATATTATTACTACTATATTTTTACAATTTTATCATACCATAATATAAATAATTTCTTTAAAAAAAAAGCAGACTTCTATAGTAAATATTCTCCACTAAAGAGATTTGGTTCAAATGCCTGGCTCTGTACTCACTTTGGGGTCTCAGTGGTCTCTAGAAGCTCTGAGTACTGGGAAGCACAGTGCTGTGGAAAAAAGTGAAAAAATGATGACCAAGCCTAAAACCGGACAACCTTTAAAATTTCAGCATGTTACACTAAGGTTTAGACAGGAGAGCTATATTTAAGGTATGAGTAGCTTCTAGGAGGACAAATTACTTTGCAATCAAATCAGTTAAAAATAATCAATACCATAATACAGAATACAAATATGTATTTGTATAATACATAATATAAATTCTGGCATGGAATTTGTGTATTTGGGGAAAGACAAGCCACGAGCCAATATTTGTATCTAATATCTACTGAGTAGTTACTATATACATGGCACACAATGGCAACCCACTCCAGTACTCTTGCCTGGACAATCCCATGGACAGAGGAGCCTGGTAGGCTGCAGTCCGTGGGGTCGCTAAGAGTCGGGTACGACTGAGTGACTTCACTTTTACTTTTCACTTTCATGCATTGGAGAAGGAAATGGCAACCCACTCCAGTGTTCTTGCCTGGAGAATCCCAGGGACAGTGGAGCCTGGTGGGCTCCCGTCTATGAGGTCGCACAGAGTCGGACACGACTGAAGTGACTTAGCAGCAACGGCAGCAGTGCTAAATGTTTTCTAGGTATTATCTCAACAAAATCTTTGAAACAAGCTTGAATCAACTTTTATCTCTATTCTACAAATCAGAAAAACTGAGGATCATGGTTCAAAGTTTTAAGTAAAATCATATTAAACTCAGATCTACCTAATGTACAAGACGGCGCTTTTCACTCTATGCTACACTGAAAAGAACAGTTTGTAATAGTGTGAGCGTACATGGATGGATTGGCAAATACTGAGAAAAAGGAAAAGTATTCTCAACTACTCTTCATGGTATAAAAGCCTTGTGATTTAAAAGGGCAGGACCTGGTCACAGTGGTCAGAAAGACCATCACTAAAAACTTTACAAATAATAAATGTTAGAGAGGGCATGGAGAAAAGAGAACCCTTTAACACTATTGTTGGAAATGTAAATATAGAAAACAGTATAGAGGTTCCACAAAATATAAAAAATAGAACTATCATATGATCCAGTAATCCTACTCTGGGGCATATATCTGGACAAAACTACAATTTGAAAATATATATGCACCTCTATGTTTATAGCGGCACTATTTACAACAGTCAAGACATGAAAACAACCTTAATGTCCATCAACAGATGCATGGATAAAGAAAATGAAGTGTGTGTGTGTATGCACATAATGGAATTATTCCTCAATCATAAAAAAGAATGAAATAATGCCATTTGCAGCAACAAGGATAGAATCAGAGATCATACTAAGCAAAGTAAGTCAGAAAGAGAAAGACAAATACCATATGATATCATTTATATGTAGAATCTAAACTACAATACAAATGAATGTATGTATGAAACAGAAACAGATTTCCAGATACAGAGAACAGACTTGTGGTTATCAGGGGGAGGGTGTGGAGGGGAGAAATTAACACATTGTAAATCAACTATACTTCAATAAAGTTTAAAAAAGAAACAAACATAAGAACAAATAAATAAGCAAGATGTTGTCATTTAGTTACCAGGTTGTGTCAAACTCTTTTGCGACCTGATGAACTATAGCCGTCCAGGCTCCTCTGTCCATGGGATTTCCCAGGCAAGAATACTGGAGAGGGCTGCCATTTCCTTTTCCAGGGGCTCTTCCCTACCGGGGGCCCAACCCATATCTCCTACATTGGCAGGCGGATTCTTTACCACAGAGCAACCAGGGAAGCCCAAATGAGCAAGAT
>NW_011494775.1:827463-840341 GCF_000754665.1 Bison bison bison | reverse complement strand
GGGGGGGTGGCAGGACCTGGAAGGGAACCCACTTTACATCTCAAAAAGTGCTCTAAAAGAACATGTACTTGGGAACTTACTTTTTGAGAGAACCAGTCTGGAGGGCGGCCAGGTTCTGCAAAGGGCTTGATTGCTCTGCTAACTGATACCCTACAAAATGAGAAAAGCATCACACACTAAATTGAAAAAAAAGAGAGAGAAGGTATATATCCACAGGTCAAGGTTTAGAGTACAAAATCTGGGGAAAAAACTGCTACTGGGAAACATTCTGGAATACATGACTATGGCAAAGGACACAGCTACTGAAAAGTCATTTTGGAGGGCAAGTATCACTGATAAACAGTTTCCCTACATGATGTATTTCCTGAGTGAAGTGAAGGTATTAGGACCTACACTAAGGTATCATTTCTGTTCATTTGGGAAATTTTTTCTTTGGTTCTTTTAGAAAATATCTGTCTTTTGAGAAGCAATATTCCAGACTCCCAAAAGTTATCTTTTGATCTACTAATACAGTTCTTAAGAACATAATATAAGAAAATAATTTCACAAAAGAAGCACCAAGAAGAAGGCATGGACATCCTCCCCACAATAACCACAAGTGTGCTGATCAGACTGATGAACAGTTAGGTTTTTTCTAAATGACTGTAACAGCACATTTAACTTATGGTACTTCTCAAGAAAATATTACACCCATAAAAATAACTATGAAATATATGTGGTGATACAGAACATATTCATAACAATATTTACTGAAAAAAAAAGACATGATTTTCTGCTATGATGCACTTATACGACCTTTTAAAAAGCTAAGAGATATAAAGAAAAAGGAAGAAAAGGCAAAAATGAAAACAGACTGAAATGGCTTGAAGCAAGAGTGTGAAGGGGCTTCAACTTTGTCTATTTCTTTAAAAAGATCTGAAGGAAACACGACAAAACATTAGGATTTGTTAAATCCAGGTACCAGATACACGGGCACTCTATATTATTCTGCCTACTTCTCTATGAGGTTGAAATATTTCACAACTTTAAAAAGAAGACTTTTAAATTCTGTGTTGGGATAATGGTTTCACAGAGTTAGTTTATAAAAAAATTCACTTTAACATTGTTATGTAGACAACTATCAGCAAAAAATAAAGTCTGATCCATAACAAACTTTCTTTAAATCAAAAAAAGCCTCCAAATCAAGATTTAAATATTTTTAAAAATGTACACAAAAGTACTAGGGAAAAAAAAGGACAAGTATTTTATAACCTTGGACTAGGGAAGAACTTTCTAATTAAGTCACAAAATCCAGGAGCTATAAGAGAAAATTTTTAATAAATAAACTGTATTTTAAGACCCTTAATGTAAAAATACTACATCAAGTAAAGCCAAATAGCACACTAGTTTTTTAAAAATGTACCCCAAGATGTAGATAAATGGCTAATCTCCCTAATATATAAGGAGCCACCTTCACCCTCCCCACCCCACCACTAAAATTAAAGAGAAAGACTAATAGGTAGAAAAATGGGAATAGTTTACAGAAAAGCAAATACAGGTGTCTTTTTAACAGAAGACATTTAACTTCACTCATCATAGGACAGATGCAAGTGAAAGATATGAGAACTGTTTCAAAGTTTTGATCTTATACTGTCAATGATCAAAAATACGTAACACATTCTATGAGCCAAGGCATAGAAAAATAGGTATGACATATCACCAATGGGAGTATAAACTGAAACAAATCTCTGAGTAGGGCAACTGAAATGCTTAACAAATTTTTTTAACTTATATGTTCTTTGAATCCATAATTCCACTTTCAGTTTGTCTAAGATACAAATCCACACATAACTATACAACGCTATATTTCTATTAGCATATGTCCATCAACAGAGTTCTAGTTAAATAAATTATGGTATATCCATAAAACAGTATCATGCAGCTGTTTAAAAAAGAGCTAGATATTCATATGAAGATATACAATGATCTATAAGGTACAATACTAAGTTGAAGGGGAAAAAAAAGGCAGCAGTGCCAAAGTAAAGTAAAATGTGCATAGTATGTAACCAGTTGTGTTTATTTTGAGAAAGATCTTTATTTGCTTTACACAGCAGTAAAAATTACATACTATACATTGCGTGAATGCATGAGTGCTCAGTCATGTCCAACTCCATGGACTGTAGCTCATTAGGCTCCTCCATCCATTTAATTTTCCAGGCAAGAATACTGGAGAGGGTTGCCATTTCCTACTCAGGGCCACTTGTGTTTAGAGAGAAAAGGTGGTCCAATGGTTAAGAATCTGTTTGCCAATTCAGGGGACACAGGTTCAGTTCCCACTGTGCAAAGATTCCACATGTCATGGGGCAACGAAGGCCCTGCCTTCAGAGCCCAGACTCTGCAACAAAATAAGTCACCATAATGCACACTGCAAGGAAGAGCAGCCTCCGCTCTCAGCAACTAGAGAAAGCCCATGCACAGCAACTAAGACCCAGCGCAGCCAAAAATACAGGATTTTTTTTTTTAAAGGAGAGGAAAAAAGAAAATATTTATTTGTTCAAGTATAAAATTTAATGGCAGAGAAACACACAAGGAACTGCTAATCCTGGGAGATAAGATACAGATGTGTACCATTTTGAATTTTGAACTTTATGTCTTAAGAACCTCCTCAAAACATAAATACAATTTAAAATTTCAAACTTTTACTTAAGTGTTCTTATATTTTTTAAAGAAAAATGTAATAAAATATACATATTGAGTTCTATTTCAATCCAGTTTACTTGATATTAATATTTTGTATAAAAATGAGTTCAGTTTATATTTAAGTTATATTTAAGTTCAATCTGAGATTCGTCAAATTACCATGCTTTGTTTTGTCAGGGTTTACCAGCTCAAGAATAGCTGCTACCTAGAGTATTCTGGTTTCCTCTTTGAAAAGTTATTTGAAAAATATATAGAATTGTAGAAGTGTTACATGTGATCAGTAATGGTGCTTTCATAAACTCATTTGAATGGTTAAAGTAGTAGAGATAAACCCTACAAATGCAAATTTATTAAGTAATTTGAACACTTAAGACAATTAAAAGGTATCTTTAGATACTAAGAGAAAAAAAGAGGGGGGTGGGGGGAACAAATGTTAAAAATGAGAGTATGTCCTGGTAGAAAAAAAGACTGGAAAACACACACAGTCCTACTTTCTGGTACTTAAAAGACATGATGCTGGGAAAGACTGAAGGCGGGAGGAGAAGGGGACAACAGATGAGATGGTTGGATGGCATCACCAACTCAATGGACATGAGTTTGAGTAAACTCTGGGAACTTGTAATGGACAGGGAAGTCTGGTGTGCTGCAGCCCATGGGGTCACAGAGTCAGACACGACTGAGCAACTGAACTGAACTATGATCCAGCAATTCCACTCTTTCAAGAAAAATGAAAACATGCCTGCACAAAAGCTTGTACACAAATGTTCACAGCAGCATTAATTATAATATTCAGAAAAGTAAAAATAACCCAAATGTTCATCAACAAATGAACAAAATGTAGTAAACCCATTTTGTAAACAAGGAACTACAATTTCCTCAAAACAAAGAATAAAGTACTGATACATACTCCAGCATGAACCCTGAAAGCATTATGCTAAGTGAAAGAAGCCAGCCCCAGAGTACCACAAAGTATATGATTCCATCTATATGAAATGATCAGAATAAGCTATAGAGAGACAGAAAGTAGATGAGTGGTGAGGGAGGAGGAAATATTAGAGAGGTAAAGAGATTTGTAGAGTGATTGCTTAAGGGGTAAGAGGTTTCTTTTCAAGTGTATTTAAAATGTAAAATTAGACTCTAGCGCTGGTCCCATTACAGATATATATTAAATTCTATGAATTTAATAAATAAAACTATATTAATAAGTTTTAATAATTTTAATAAATTCTGTGAATATACTGGGAATTCTGTGAATATAATTTTATGACATGTGAATTGCATCTCAAGAAGGCTGTTAAACAAATACTGCTTAAAGGTTAACTACTGGAATCCACCTGTATTTACATGAAGGAAAAAAAAACAAAAAACAACGGTTTCTAATACCCAAGGAAGCAGACATCCTAGATACCTTACCAATTTTGATCGCCACTCCTCATGACAGAAGACGCTAAACACAGCTTTTCTCGGATGGACCATGGCTCTGTAGGGCCAGTACTCAGCAGCTTATGTTCTGAAAGGAAAGATTTAGAGACAACCACTGAGGCACTAACTCTAAGCCCCAAAGGGAGGATTAAAAGTTTAATACAAAAATGTCCTAACCTGTAAGGACAAAGTGAGCCACTATCACCAAATCTTGATTTTCACCTCTCTAGTAAACACCACCACTAGGATGGTGCCTATTCATTGCATGAGAACTGCACTTGATTATCTGGCAAAACATTTTTCTTTAAATGCCATGGTTACTCTACCATATTTAAAAAAAAAAAAAAAAAAGTCAAGTTAATTTAGGGCAGTTCTTCCAAAAAACCCAGTTTTAAGAATACTTTATTCCAGGAACTTCCCCAGTGGTTAAGTCTGTGCCTTTTCACTAGCGGGGACATGGGTTCCATGATCCTGCCTACCACCAACCTCCCCGCCCTGTTTTGGCAAAAAAAAAAAAAAAGAATGCTTTATTCCAATGTGCACCCAGGCCTTATTTCCCAGGATTCCGAGCGGCCAACCCCCGCTACTGCCCCGCCTCCTTCTTAGCATAAACTTGTTTACTTCTCTCTGTTACACCCGTTTCCCTCAAGCTGTTAGGCCTAAGAGACCTTCTCAGTCCCTGAAACAGGGCAAAATGGCTGAGATACACGAAATGCATTTTTTCCCTAGTGGCAGAAAAAGCTCATGATTAACATGCCCCATTTCTCTGTGAGTACAGGCCTCACAAATGTTCGCCAGAAAATGACAGTTTGGGACCCCGGGCACTCCATATGGTTCACAGTATCTCTGTCCGCACGCCGGAGCCTCTAAGGCACCTTTTTTCCCTCTCACCCCGCAAAGCTGACAAACATACAAGAATTCTCTTGGGCTGCTTTTCGCAAAGCTCCGTGGCCTTGCACACCACAACTACAGAGGAGCACTCATCGTGGCAACTAAAGAACAGTCCACGGGAAGCGACGAAGACCCAGCGCAGCCAATAAAAATTCTAAAAACAAAAAAACTCCGCAGCCTTACTGAAATACAAGACTTCACGCTTCTGGGCCTTCAACCCCCAACCGCTGGCCTTAACAGCGCCGCCCAAGCCCAAGTCTCTGACGGCTCTGGGCTCTCAGGTAAATCACTGCTTCTACTCCCTGAGAGTGTGACAAACCTGTTGCCTGGCCTTGGTTCTACAAACACCTTCCACGCAAAAGCAAGGCAAATACTTACTGCCCGTTCCCGTCGCCATCTTGGCCCCGACGTCTCCAACCCCCGAAGGAAGATTTCTGGCTGAATTGAAGCCCAAGGAATTCTGGGAAATAGAGTTCCAGCGTTTATTCGCGGTGCATCCTGGGAAATGTAGCCCCCTGTCCCCACCCTAAGATGAGCTAGCGCCCAAAATCAGGTATTCTTGTGAGTTCCTGGGAAGGAATGTGCGAAAGAACAGAGAATGGTGGCTGAAGCCTTGGGATTTCCTTCAGGCTTTTTAGAAAAGAAATGCCTAGGGTTCAAGAAAAACTGATAAACCGAAGTTCCAGTTGACGCAGCTCCAAAATCCGACAGTTGGTAACCCGTCCCACATTTGAGCAGAGAGGTCAAGCCGAAGAAAACTGTTTCCGGGTTTCGCCCGCCCCCTTGCACTGATTGGTAGGTGCAAGCTTCGCTATCTGATTGGCCGAACGAACGCAGCGCGCAATTTAAAACATTGTATCAGTAACAAAGGTGCGCTTCGTGGGTGGAGTTGTGCTCTCAAGCTGCGAAAGTCCAGTTTCGGCTGTGGGGTGTGAGTGAGCCGGTACCGTAGAAGTGTGGCGTCTTTAGGTGAGTGTGCGGCTGTACTTGAGCCAAGTTGGGGCACCTTTGCTCTGGCGGATTAGGCGTTCAGAAAGCGGAACTGCCGCTATTTCTGTTTTTCTTAATAATTCTGTCCTCACCGTGGGCCTAGGGGCGAGGTTTAGAGAATGAGCCTAGGGCTACTGACACGGCTGAGGGAGGCTCCCTGCTTGGAACTTGGCCTTATGTTTTCGGAGTTAGATATCTGTTCATTCCTGTTTGCGGTCCGAAATGCTGCCTCAGATTGGATTAAATGATTAACTCTTTCTCTCTTTCCCGTTTGCTGGTAGTTGAAAGGAAAAGCGAGTAGGAATTCAGGCAGCGAGACTAGGTTGTCCTGGGGCCAGGGAGTTGTTTCTTACCTAGAAAAGAGGCTGAATTCTTCAGAATTCTTCAGCCCCTTTTATCCCTTAAGGTTCTCCTCCCTACCCACTCTTGTCTCTTTTTAGACCTAAACTGCCCCTGCTGACATGTCGCAAGGGATCCTTTCTCCACCAGCTGGCTTGCTGTCCGATGAGGAGGTCGTAGTCTCCCCCATGTTTGAGTCCACAGCTGCAGATTTGGGATCCGTGATACGCAAGGACCTGCTGTCAGACTGCTCTGTCATCTCCACCTCCCTGGAAGACAAGCAGGTAAAGGAGTTGAAGAGTGGCTTGGAGACTGAAAGTGATATAATCAGCCTACTAGTTGTCCATACAGAGAAGCATGAGGTAAAAAACCCAGGAATTCTAGAGTTTGACAGGTCAACTCAAAATTAAGAGCATGATAAGTAAAAAATGTACAGTTGTGTGTCCATAAGAAAGCTATTAATTGCGTTGCATTAATGAAACTGAACGCTTACTCTCAGTTTATCCTGTGAGGAAAGGCAGTCGTCGTCTCTCCTTCACCATGAGGCCCAGACGTTTTAGTTAATTTGCACAAGTTCATATCACCATTACGTAGGTGAAATGTACATTCAGGTTTTAATATCAACCATGGCTTCCATTTAAGGAAACTTTCTTTCTGCTGAGCTGTTTCTCAGGTGCAGCATTATGGATGTTTGGAGCCATAATTCTTTGTTATAGGGGGCTATCCTGTGCAATTTAAGATGTTAAGCAGCATTCCTGGCTTCTACCCACTAGAATTCAGTAGATCCTTCCCATTTGTGACAAGCACGATACCTGTCCTAACATTATTAAATGTCTCTTGAAAGGGAAATGCCCGTAATTGAGAACAGCTCCACTCAGAAGTCTTCTCTTCTGTAGAAGTTTCATGAGAGCAGAAGCCTTGGTAATATTCTTCACTGTGGGCTACCAGAGCCTCTTAGAATTTCTAGGCCAGAGTAGACGTCTATAAATATTTGTTAAATGAACGTGGTGGGTGTGATTATTTAAGATCTAATAGTTACTAAATGATGAAACTGGGACTCAAATTCAGGTATGTCTGCCTCCAAAGTGCTTAACTGGGTCTTCCTAGGGGTACTAATGGTAAAGAACCCACCTGCCAATGCAAGAGACGTAAGAGACATGGGTTCAATCCCTGGGCTGGGAAGATCCCCTGGAGGAGAGCATGGCAACCCACTCCAGTATTCTTGCCTGGAAAATTCCATGGACAGAGGAACCTGGCGGGCTGTGGTTCATAGTGTCAGAGTCGGACACAAGCGGCTTAGCACACATGGAAAGTGCTTCACTACTGTGTTTTGCTATAATATCACACACTGATTTTTGTATCAGTCAGCCACTTCTGATGCAGATAATCTGTGGTAAGCCAAGTTTTCAGGATACTGAAGAGACAAGGAATGGTGATTAAGTACTGAAAAACTCCATGTGGGTTGGAATGATTATGGAACCAGAGTAACGGCACAGAGTCATCTGAAGTTAATTGGGATAGTGTTAGCATGATTCCCAGAAACTATGTTGTGTTTGCCTATCTGCTCAGAAGTAACTGAGATTAATCTGTGATTCTGACTGGGAATTCTACTACAGGTTCCATCTGAAGATGGTACAGAGAAGGTGAAAGTATACCTGAGGGTCAGGCCCTTGTTACCTTCAGAGTTAGAACGACAGGAGGATCAGGTATGTTTCTGAGGAGGGAGGATTTAAAAGAAGGAATGATACGTACAACAGAGGTTCCCAGGATTGTTTCCTTTTGTGACAACTGTTTTCCCCCATCTCAGGGTTGTGTCTGTATTGAGAATATGGAGACCCTTGCCCTTCAGGCACCCAAGGACTCTTTTGCCCAGAAGAGCAACGAGCGAGGAATTGGACAGGCCACCCACAGATTCACCTTTTCCCAGGTATGGAGTTACTGATATGTGAACAAGGGACCAACATGTAGGAGCAGCTGTATTCCCTCTTCAGAAGGAAAGCATTTTACTTGACTGAGTTCATTATATATGCATGTCTACGGTTTGGAGGACCCTTATGTGTTGTCAGTCATGTACTTTATATACATTAATTCCCAACAACTCTGTTGTTACTATCATCACTGTCCCTATTTTCCTGGTAAGGATATTGTGACTCATTGAATATAATGTTCCTGAGGCCATGTACTAGTCATTGTTAGAGTTAGGACTTGAATCTAGATTCATCTACCAAGCCCATGCTTGTGACCATTATGTTGCTCCATATTGTGTGCAGCATTGGACTTAGCGGATAGCATTCTGTAAGTATTTATTGATTTGGATGAAAGATGGACTGGCAGAGAGTATTTAGGCAGCAACTGGTAGCACTGCAGGAAGAAGCTGCTTGAGTAGTCTCCAGAGCCAGCCACCCAGGAAGGGATGTATTTTCTGGCTTGGCACAGGGAAAAGTGGGAGATGAAGGATGCTGCTGCTGCTGCTAAGTCGCTTCAGTCATGTCCAATTCTGTGCGACCCCATAGATGGCAGCCCACCAGGCTCCCCTGTCCCTGGGATTCTCCAGGCAAGAATACTGGAGTGGGTTGCCATTTCCTCCAATGCAAGAAAGTAAAACGTGAAAGTGAAGTTGCTCAGTCATGTCTGACTCTTAGCGACCCCATGGACTGCAGCCTACCAGGCTCCTCCATCCATGGGATTTTCCAGGCAAGAGTACTGGAGTGGGGTGCCATTGCCTTCTCCAGATGAAGGATGGGTCTCTGAGAAATTGGGTCTATCCCTAGATCTTTGGACCAGAAGTGGGACAGGCATCTTTCTTCAACCTGACTGTGAAGGAGATGGTAAAGGATGTACTTAAAGGACAGAACTGGCTCATCTATACATATGGAGTCACCAACTCAGGGAAAACCTACACAATTCAAGGTGAGTATTAGGCCTCACAGAACTGCTGATTGTCTTTGGCTTTTGATGCTCTGAGTTGAACAGTGCTTGCTGCAACTGTCCATCTTTTGCATGCCTCCAGGTACCATCAAGGATGGTGGGATCCTGCCTAGGTCCCTGGCTCTGATCTTCAATAGCCTCCAAGGCCAGCTTCATCCAACACCTAATCTGAAGCCCTTGTTCTCCAATGAGGTAATGTGGCTAGACAGCAAGCAGATCCGGCAGGAGGAATTAAAGAAACTGGCCCTACTAAATGGAGGCCTCCAAGAGGTAAAGTGTTGGTATTCATAGAGGCAGGGATAGGGGACAAACCTCCAGAAAGTTTTATGCATATCTTATCCCTGGACCCCTCCAGGAGGAGCTGTCCACCTCCTTGAAGAAAAGTGTCTACATTGACAGCCGGATGGGTACCAGCACCAGCTTTGACAGTGGCATCGCAGGGCTCTCCTCCAGTAGCCAGTTTCCCAGCAGTAGCCAGCTGGATGGTATGTACCATGACTGGGCTCTGTGCCAATTAACAGTAGGAACCCATTTTCTGCTCCCCAAAACTCCAAGGGTACAGATTAGAGGTTGCAAACTGAGTTCCACTTTCTGAGGCCCCTGCAGGCTAAAGGAGAGGTGGATTACCCTTGAGTTGATCCTCTGGACATTGGCTTTTTCCCCAGAAATGAGTCACCGATGGGCACAACCAGACACTGTCCCTGTAAGTGTCCCTGCAGATCTTCGCTTCTCCATCTGGATCTCCTTCTTTGAGATCTACAATGAACTGCTTTATGACCTGTTAGAACCGCCTAGCCAGCAGCGCAAGAGGCAGACTCTGCGGCTGTGTGAGGATCAGAATGGCAATCCCTACGTAAAAGGTATGGGAAAACAGTGGCTGGCATGAACCCTGGAGGGGACCTTGAGAGAGACTTGGAAAAGAGTTAGGTGCTCCCATCTTATGTATGCCCATCTTTACATCAGATCTCAATTGGATTCATGTTCAGGATGCTGAGGAGGCCTGGAAACTCCTGAAAGTGGGTCGTAAAAACCAGAGCTTTGCCAGCACCCACCTGAACCAGAACTCTAGCCGCAGGTTAGTAGGTTAATGAGTCAGCCTTTCACTGTGTTTCAGGAAACATTAGTCCTCCACCTGATCATAGAAGATATGCAGTGATTTTTATTTTTTTAACTTCTAGTCATAGCATCTTCTCAATCCGGATCCTGCACCTTCAGGGGGAAGGAGATATAATCCCCAAGATTAGCGAGTAAGTTTTTCCATTTAGAAATTTGGGCTTTGGGGCCATAAATGGTGGTTGGGGGAGGGGACAAGGCAGTCCTCAAAGGAATTATTTCCATTAGATTCATGTTCTCTTTCCTTGGGTACAGAGTTTCTTCACAGGCCCTCCCCTCCCTAGAACTATATGAAGGGGCTAAAAAGCATATAACATGGGGCCCTAATGTCAGATCCTGTCCATCACTCAAGGTTATCACTCTGTGATCTCGCTGGCTCAGAGCGCTGCAAAGATCAAAAGAGTGGTGAGCGGCTGAAGGAAGCAGGAAACATTAACACTTCTCTGCACACCCTGGGCCGCTGTATCGCTGCCCTGCGCCAAAACCAGCAGAACCGGTAAGCTTTTCACTGCAAGCCAGGATGGCCTGGCACTCTGCAGTTTGCTAAAAGACTTCCTGATCATCACAGGGGCTAGGGCTAGTATCTCCTCAGGGGCTAGAGCTCTGCTCACAGCACTATTCTCTTTAATTCCCTGCCAGGTCAAAGCAGAACCTGGTTCCCTTCCGTGACAGCAAGCTGACTCGAGTGTTCCAAGGCTTCTTCACAGGCCGAGGCCGCTCCTGCATGATTGTCAATGTGAATCCCTGTGCGTCTACCTATGATGAGACTCTTCACGTGGCCAAGTTCTCAGCCATTGCTAGCCAGGTGCGAAGCTATAGGTGTGATGATTGTGCTCACTTTGGGCTGGTACCTGTACTTCAGAAAGCAACTAGGAACTAGTAATGGATTCGATTAAGATTTTTTTCCCCTCACAGCTTGTGCATGCTCCACCTGTGCAACTTGGATTTCCATCGATACATTCATTCCTCAAGGAACACAGTCTGCGCGTTTCTCCCAGCTTAGAGACTGGAGCTAAGACTGACCCAGGCCTTGGTGATGACATTGAAAATGAAGTTGACATCTCCACATATGGGAAGGAGGTGAGAATGCAAGAAAACTTTGGTGCAGCGGCTTGATGGCTATACATTTTCCATGCTATGTTCCAAGTGGACCTGTACCTTTTTAGGGCATGGACTTCTGATAACCTCTGACCTGTGTGTCCCTCCTAGGAGCTCCTACAGGTGGTAGAAGCCATGAAAGCACTGCTTTTAAAAGAACGGCAGGAAAAGTTGCGGCTGGAGATGCAGCTCCGTGATGAAATTTGCAATGAGATGGTGGAGCAGATGCAACAACGAGAACAGTGGTGCAGGTACCAGCCGAGTAACCCCTCTTGTTCTAGACCGTAGGGTAGGAAGTAGAGACTAGGATGGAGTAGTGCCTCAAGATCTGCTTTCCAAGCTCACTCCTCAGAATCTGCACTGACTTCTCTTTTCTCCTCTGACAGTGAACATTTGGACACACAAAAGGAACTACTAGAGGAACTGTATGAAGACAAACTAACAATCCTCAAGGAGTCACTGACAAGTTTTTACCAAGAAGAACTTCAGGTGAGTTGCCCTGAACCAGCCCCAAGTAGCTGCTCAGATTCCCATCGCTAGCTTGCCTGAGATAAAGTAGGGGCGGAATGTGTAATTCACCTTTCTCTTGTCTCCTTAGTGCTTTATGTCAATCTGTGTTTGATGAACTGATTTAGAGTTTGGCCAAGAAATGGTGTAAATGCTAATTTACAGGGAAATTTTTGTTCATTCTTCAGTCATCTATACCTGTAGGATTCATCTGACTCTGAACAGAATTGTGTTCTCTGTTTCCCTTTAGGAGCGAGATGAGAAGATTAAAGAGCTAGAAGCTCTCCTGCAGGAAGCCAGACAGCAGCAAGTGGCCCATCAACCCTCAGGGTCTGAACTGTCCCTACGGCGGTCACAAAGATTGACTTCTGTTTCCACCCAGCAGTTCCACGAGATTAAAGCTAAACTGGAACAATGCAAAGCAGAGCTAAACTCCACCACTGAAGGTGAGGAGGGAGAGAAGGCAGGAAGCAGAAGTATTTCAGGGAAAGCTGTTCTTCAAACTTGGGCCTTCTGGGGCCAACTCCAGCATAATTTCCTTGACTGCCAAGCTACATCCCCCTGACGTTTCATTCTGGGATGCACATGGCCTCACTTGTTATGTTTTTTGCAAACTACTGTTAATTCAGTTAAAGAGTCCAAGGCTAGAAAGCCTACACATGTGAGGTTATTGTTTCTTTCCTTCAGAGTTGCAGAAGTACCAGAAAATGTTAGAACCCCCACCCTCAGCCAAGCCTTTCATCGTTGATGTGGACAAGAAGTTGGAGGAGGGCCAGAAGGTAATTAGCTTTCTCCGTTACCAAAGCTCTCACCTAAGACAGTTTCCAGCACTGTATCCCTGATTTATGTGAGGACAAGATGCTTTCTGTGCCATCCTGGAGTGGCTACTGCATTCTTACGGCTAGCCTTCT